>NC_137267.1:705000-902500 GCF_053477335.1 Acartia tonsa | reverse complement strand
TTGCTACAATATGTATTGTTGTATAAATGGGATAATTTCTTACTTGAACTGTTGAAAAGTCGGATCTAAATCCAGCAAGGCAAAGTCTGCTCGTCTGTCTCCATTGTCATCAATGCTCACATTTCCAGCTATACCTAAGATAGATAGATAGATAGATAGATAGATAGATAGATAGATAGATAGATAGATAGATAGATAGATAGATAGATAGATAGATAGATAGATAGATAGATAGATAGATAGATAGATAGATAGATAGATAGATAGATAGATAGATAGATAGATAGATAGATAGATAGATAGATAGATAGATAGATAGATAGATAGATAGATAGATAGATAGATAGATAGATAGATAGATAGATAGATTTGTAGATGGATAGGTAGATAGATAGAAGTCTGCACGTCTGTTTACATTGTTATCAATGCTTATATTTCCAGCTATACCTGAGATAGATAGATAGATAAATAGATAGATAGATAGATAGATAAATAGATTAGATAGACTTATCTAAAAATAAAACAGCCTAAAATTTAGAACTACATCAGTTGTGAACCCGAATTCTTAAGCGACAGACAAAAAGACACATTTAATTGTTAGTGGCATAGCTACTAAGCTATAAAAATTGGAAAGAATTTTAATGAATATAATAGATTTGAAATCTGCATAAAATTTTAAGGATTTTTTATAAAATTCGTTTTTTATATAATTCATTATTTAAAAGCGCAAATCCAATTTAAGTTATTAAATTTTGACCAATAGGATAGGTGGATTGGAAACTACCTGCGCTCTAATTGGTTGAATGATGTACGTCACTTAAGCTTCTCAAGTCAGGGCGCAGATAGTTTTCAATCCACCAATCACAGATGTCAAAATCATTTAACTTGATTTGTATTTGCGCTTATAGATAAAGAATTATACAAAAAACGAATTTTATAAAAATTCCTTAAAATTTCATGCGGATTTCAAATCTATTATATTCTTTAAAATTCTTTCCAATTTTTATAGCTTAATAGCTACTTCATATCAGAGTATGTCTTTCTGTATTTGTGAGCTAAAATTTTTGTGTAAAATAAACAATATGTAATTTAATTTCTCGGTTATTTTCAGGTATAAGGTATAACCAACAAGCGAAATAAATATAAAATAATATTTGGGGGGCAAGTGGAGAGGTCGTCAATTTTACGATGTGTTGCCCCCCAACGACAGCTGAAAAACACGTATAGGTTTCGTGATTTTTTCCTGAATTAATATCATTGTTGGTATAAGCTGGGTTCTTGTGCTAAAAATGCACGCTACTCTATAACAACACTGTAGCTAACACAACTATCTTCATAAAAATATTCGTTTTAAACCTAACATAAGTTTTGTTGTTGTTGCTGCAGTATATGTGTATGTAATTACCCCTCTATTAGATAAATAGCCTAAAGCCTGCAATTTAGTTTACCTGTGACTGATCTACCCCAGATTCGTTTGGTTACGGCCAGGCCATCCCTGCGGGATTCTATCCTCCCTAAAAAAAATTATCTAATATTTCAATGTAAACAAGATTTGTATTTTCTTTTAATTCAGTGGAGCGCACAGAGTTTTTCCAGGGGGGTGTACTAAAATTTTTTTTATAATTGCCTTATGGTTTTTTACCGTCGATGCGGTGTATTCATCACCCTGTATATTGTCTGGAGAATGGATAGTGATACACCGTTCCCCCCTTCTGCAAGCCTTTGCAAATATTCATCAATTATTAATCTTATACAAAAATTCAAAACTAGTTTAGAATAAATTCAGTTGTTTGTGGATCTGAATTTTAGCAAACTATTGTGTGTGAAATGTATTTAGAATTTAATGAACACAGTAATAGTGTCTGACTGATTATGACGTAACAAAAAATTAGCCAATGAGAGGCCACTATAAATTTTACCATTGGTCAATAACGGCGTCTCCTTGGTTAATTTTTTTTGTTACGTCATAATCAGTTAGACACTATTACTGTGTTCGAATTTAATATTTTTTTTTAGAATTTGTTCAAAATATTTAATACTGCAACTGTTTAACAAAGTACACTATGTTTTAAACAATTTGCACATTTTTTCATGATATTTCAAAGCATCGTGTTAATTTTGGCGCACTTTCACTCAAAATACCTTACAACCCCCCCCCCCTCTCCTATAAATTAATAGGAGGGTGGGGGGGGGGGGTGATTGTTTGTTTATTACTTTAGATTAGATTATTTTAGGTTACAATGGTTTAAAAGGTATCCCTGCAGTTTAAAAAAAAAATAGGGGGAAGGGGCTAACAGTGATCAATAGGCATTTAGTTTGGAAGTACCATTTTTTTATATAAGAGTATAAATCGTCATTTTTGTTGATTTCTAAAAAAAATCTTATGATAATCTCTAAACATAAGAGCTTTGTTTTTTTGTAAAGAATTTTGAATTTAATTTATTATATAACATTTTTTATTAAATAGTTTATAAATAGTAAAATATATATAATGTATGACGTAAAACACTTAAAACAAAATAAATGGTAATTTTTTACTATTTGCTAGCGGATACGCCCGCCCCTAAAGGCCTCTAGGGGTACTTAAATTTCGAAAAAGTATAAACATTTTTTACAAACTTACAAACATAAAATTATTTCTTTAAAAAATATGACTAGCGGCTGCGCTCCTAGCATCCATAAAATGGGAAACTCAATCGTTTTAGAAATTATAGAAACAAACAAAAAACTTACTACTTTAAATAATAGGATACGAAAAGAAAAGTTTGTATTTTTTTTTTGGTTAAAAGCACTTAAAAACAATAAATGTACATTTTGCTATTTTTTTTCCTAAAATATATTTTCATATTGTATTAGCTGCCAGGGTTCTAAAGACAATGGCCGATACATTCATTTACATCTCCAATGATGATTCACAAAACTACAATTAGAAGTTAAAACGTTTGAACACTCTTCCTAATGAAGCAACCAATTAACATTCAATAAATGTCCCCAAAGTTGTGTAGCCACCAAATACGCAAATATGTTATTATATGACTTTTGGGACTAGTGTAATAAACATCTAAATGTCCCCCCCCCCCTCCCTAATTTGCCCTTATGGACATGATTAACCTTTTTATAAAAAGGATAAGTAGTTATAAATGAAAATAATTAGGTATTTTTATCTACTAAAAGAGATTTAAAATTATATAATTTAGTTTGTTATATAAATTTAATTTTAGAATATCCATCTTAAAATAGTCTTAGCTTGTTATTACTGCGCTTCACATGGACATAATTATCCTTCTTATAAAAAGTAAAACTAAATAATTAGGTATTTTTATCTACTAAAAGAGATTTAAAATTATATGATAAAATTTGTTATATAAATTTAATTTTAGAATATCCATCTTAAAATAGTCTTAGCTTGTTATTGCCGCGCTTTACATGGACATAATTATCCTTCTTATCAAAAGTAAAAATAAATTATTAGGTATTTTTATCTACTAAAAGAGATTTAAAAGCGTATGATTAAATTTGTTATGTAAATTGAATGTATAAATATTTATGTTTAAAATGTCTCTGCTAATCTTTCCATCAGGGGTAAGGGGACAAGTAAAGAATTAAGAAAAACAAGGATGACAACATCCATAAAAGCGAAGCTCTGAAACGGCATGACAGACGAACATTAACATTAACATTAACGTACGGACTGACGGACGGACGGACGGACGGACCGACCCTAATTATAGAAATGCTTCGCTTTTAATAACGCCAATGCCCAAAATAACAGATCTGTTGTATAGATGTATATACAAATAACTACCTCCCTTCCTTTGTCAATGACCTAGTTTGTCTGCTACCTAATAATTTTCTGCTACTTGGATGTGTTAATACACACACACGATTGGTTGATTTTTAATGGCCCAATTGAAAGTGGGCACAAGGACAGTGCGATGATTCGGTTATTTACCCTTTCTCTCTCTAGTGTTTTACTCTAATCCAAAACAATAAATGTAAAAACAATAGATGTATAACCCTGCAACTACCTTGCCTAGGTCTTGGTGACCTTTTTCGTCTGCTAGGAATTTGCTTTCTGCTCTTTTGTAGCGACTTGAGTGTGTTTATATTTACGACGGTATTGGTCGATATTCAAAGACCAAATAAAAAGTCGGCACAGGGTTCACAGGATGTGGACAATCAGTTATTTCTATTGTTTTACTCTAATTCTACAAGTAGCAAAGCAACAATGAGAAAATGAACAGCAAACAGTAAAATAAATTTAAAATAACCCAATGTAGTTTTCAGGAACCCAGTAAAAGTGTCGGACTGATTATGACGTAAAAAAATAATTAGCAAAAGAGAGGCCACTATAAATTTTACCATTGGTCAATAACGGCCTCTCATTGGGGTCAACAACTGTATGTGCGCACCCCGTGGACCCAGTGCCGACTTTCAATTGGATCTTTTAATATCAGCAATTAGCGTTGTAAATATTTCATCCAAAGTTCCATTGTGAGCAAAGGAAAACCTTTCGCCTTATTTCAAATGAATTTCAAAATAAGGGGTTTATTGTGTTTTTTCGTTTGTTTGTTAAATTTTACTTTAAACCAAGTTAGGTTAGGTTAAATTGAGTAGGGATAAGCAAAAAACTACCCCACCCATATTTTTTTTTTCGATTTATGAAAAAATTATTTATGTTTTACATTTTTTTCTTCTTTTTTCTTTACTTATTCCTTTTTTTCATAGACTATTAGGAATAAAAAAGTCTCTCTTTTGGAAAATGATATAAATCTCTTTTTCGTAGAAAAAATGCATGACATAAAAAGAGGATAAACTGGATGGAAATAAGAACATTTTGATAAACGATTGGACTAATGTACTTTCATTGATTGCTAGGTACAACATGTCTAAGGAAACTAATAATGATAACAATCATTAAATCAACGCACAGCTGAATATTTTAATTTCTCACTTGCGATATTTTAATCTTCTTTCTCTTAAAAATGGAGCGTTGATTCAACATGTACTGTTCCAATCAGCAAACACCCCATATAAATCACTGAAAATGTTATTCTAACTAAGCCTTATAAGTTTTACACTTACAGACTTTGAAGGACAAACTTTAAGATAATGAACGAAAGCTTTTGTATACGTAACCAATTTTATATATACTAGCGGCTACGCCCCCTAGAAGCCTCTAGGGGCACTAAAGGAATGAGGGGGAAAAGTCGACCTCATCTTATTTTAAATTTGAGTTTCAAAAGAGTAAAAAAAGTATTTTTTGAGGGGGAGGGGGGCGAAGACATCCTCTTCAAAAATAGTTTAAAACCTTACCAGGACCTATAGGAAGCTTCACTGTAAAGGAGAACAATATCGGTTCAGCGGTTAGCGAGATCCTTTGGGACAGACAAAAAACGCTTACTACTTTATATAATAGGATAGGCCGCGTAGGTGCGAAAACCATTATCAACACCTTTTTCATGTATACACTGACGAAATACAACCAGGGGTTGTTAAAGAGCCTTTTCCCCTTTCTTATTTTGAAATAAATTGAAAAAAAGTTTTTTCACTTGTTTGTCTATCATTTTCCATAATGGTTAGATTATACAAGGTATATACTATATAAGAACTTCCTGCAGGTGTAGGGCATAGGAAAAAATCCTCTTATCATAGTTAAAAAAGATAATGGGTCCTTAAATAGTGCTCGATAAGAACTTTAAGGAAAAGCCCCATAAATTGTATATTTACCTGTACTCGCAATTTCCTCCGCCAAAGCTCTTGCATATAGTATCAGTGCGTCATGAAAGTTTGCAACAAAAGTGTTCACTAAAAAATAAAAAAAACAAATATATATGAAGCAAATTAAAACAAGGATGACAACATCAATAAAAGCGAAGCTCAGAAACGTTAAGACAAACGAACATTAACACGTGTAGAGTGTCACAAGTGAATAATCAGAATATAAATGTAGAAAAATCGAAACAAATTGTAAGTAAATCTGTTGAAAAACTGCTTAAATACAGGATATTGTTTAAGGACATACTTACATTTTACGTACAGAAATACGATTGTAGAGTTGCTACGCTTTCAAAATCGTACGAAGCTACTACAGAAATCACCATGCAAAGTTTGAAAAATTCTAACCTGTTTAAATTAACGAAAAGAGCTAACTGTCTGTGACGTACGGACGGACCCTAATTATAGAATAGCTTCGCTTTTAAAAGTCAACATTAAAAATCAACAAGAGCCTCTTGAAGATTATCATGAATGTTGTTAAAAGGATGTCAACATCCAAAAAGTAGCGAAGCACAAAAAGGATCATGTATTGACAAACAGACAAAGTGAGATAAAGATCATATGTTCAGTAAGATATATAAGTTGGAAAGAATTTTAATGTTATAGGGAGATTTGAAATCTGCATCAAGTTTTAAGGATTTTTTATAAAATTCGTTTTTTGTATAATTCTTTATCTAAAAGCGGAAATACAACTTCAGTTAATTAATTTTGACATCTGTGAATGGTTGATTGAAAATTATCTTCGCTCTGATTGGAGAAGCTTAAGTGTCGCACATCATTCAACCAATTAGAGCGCAGGTAGTTTCCAATCCACCTATCCTATTGGTCAAAATTCATGAACTTAAATTGTATTTCCGCTTTTAGATAAATAATTATACAAAAAACGAATTTTATAAAAAATACTTAAAATTTGATGCAGATTTCAAATCTCCCTCTAACATTAAAATTCGTTCCAACTTATATATCCTAATGTTCAGTGGTCATGAAAAAGAAAAAAAAAGAGAGAATATGTGTGATTGTTAAATAATAGATAATCTCGAAACCTTTTCAAAAGATAGATAAATTAGGTATGTTTTTGTATCATAATTGAGCTGTGAAGTTAATGCTCATTGGTAAGGCGCGTTCTGTAGTTGGTGGTTAAAATTCAATAAAATTCTTTAAGCCAACGAATAAAAAAAACAGTATAACAAATTTGGGGACTAGTGTAATGAACAGCCATTGTCCCCTTCCTCCTGCGAATTGACACCAAAAAATCTTAAGACAATAAATTAAAAGTTTGTTTAAGAATTAGAATGCTGACTCAAAGATCTTTTGATTGCAGCTGAAAGCAGGGAGGGAGAGGGAGGACATTGGGCTGTTCTTAAAGTTTTATAATAGTATTTTCTTATTCGTTGGCTTTATAACTTTGAGGACTTTTATTAGATTTTTATTGGTTGGTTTACTAAGTTATCAAACGATTCAAGAACTAATTGTAATCTACAGAGAAGGTAATTTTGTATATCAGCATTGGGGATGTACATCAATTTATCGGCCATTGTCTTATCCCTTTAGATCCCTATAATCCCTGAAATGAAAGTCAGGGAGAGAAGGAGACATTGGATTGTAAATTATACTTATTAAAGTCCTACAAACCCCTGGTGTGCAAACTTTTCGTCCAATAATTTTTGTCTATAGAGAAGGGGTACCATAATTAGTAGATGTAAAATAATGTATCCAGTTAGATCCCCATTAAAAGTCAACCAGGTCAATGAAAAGTGACATAATATTCCTACCCTGCTGAAGATTACAATTGTTGGTTGAAAAGTTTGGACACTGATAGTTTAAATCATACTAGATTTAATTAAAGTATCCAAAGTGTTGAATTAAAAGAATGGGAGAATTCGTAAAAATAAAACTATGGGTACCAGTGTAATGTCCAATGTCCCCCCCCCCCATTCTGATGCTTAGATAAACAATTAATGAGATCCTAATGGACAAGGAAACACAAAATTAACCTGTAAAATTCTCCTCATCCTGGCCATATGGTAAACCACTCGAGGCGTTCTTGATTCTCTCCCTAGATAAACCAATTGAAGTTCTAAAATAGTTATAATGCTTTTATAAAAGTAACAGAATGTCTATCTGTACTAAGGGATCTCGCTAACCAAAATGATTCCCCGTTACAGTGTAGTTTCGCATAGATCCTGGAACGTTTGATAACTATTTTGGGAATGGAAAAAAAGGTAGCATAATGTTTGTGTGAGTGTATTTAGTGAAGGATCTCGCTATCCGCTGAACTGATATGGTTCTCCTTTACAGTGAAGCTTCTCAGATATTAAGGGGATATTTGTTTATTTTTTTGGTGAGGAAACCCCACCATTCTCCCAAGAGAAATCGCTTAAAGAAAAAAGAAGAAAGAAAAAAATCTTTTTTAAAACTAGGATAAGAGGTCTAGGGTTGACTCCCCCCCCCCCCCCTTCCTCCCTTCTTTTATTCAATTACCCATTGATGCCACTAGGGGAGCAGCCGCTAGTAACTTTAAACTGAGAGATGTAATGCTCTTTATTTTTATGTTTTGAAATAACCAAATTTATAAAACTGCTACAAAATTAGGTTTTAAATCGATATGGCGATTCTAACCTGAAATGATCAAAAGCTGAATCCATGAGAGTTTTTGATGTTATTGTCAGTACGTTCTCAAAAGCTTTCCTAAAAAGTAAATACAGTTATTAGACCACCTAAAATAACTTTGTACATACAATTACATACTCCTATATTATAAAGTATGTGTCTGTAACTTATTTAACTACTGAACCAATTAAAACCTCCATTTTAGAAAAGACCCGGGAAGTTTTAAGGCTATTCTTTTACCCATCCCTTTTCTTTCGAACACAGCAACTATTTTTTTTGTTCGAAACTTAAGAATGAAATATCTACTGAACTGATTGATTTATCCTTTAGGAGAAGCTTCTCATAGGTCCCCGGATGGTTTTAGGCAATTTCATATTTAGTATAAGTTTTTTTTTGTCCCCTTTTCAAATTGTTTTGATTGCTCAAGGATATAAGGAGATATTGAGTAAGAACTTGCATCCTGTTATATGAAGTAATACGTTTTTTGGTCTGTAGCTGAACTGATTGTGTTCTCCAGTTAAGGGAAGCTTTACATATGTCCCAGGGTGGTTTTCGGCTATAAAATTTTAGATTTTGTCCTGTAAGGTTAATATGTATGTCCTGGGGGTGATGGTTTGGGCTTTTAAATGTTTACAAATGTGTCCTAGGATGTTATTAAGCCATTTTTGCTGTTTGGTCCATATCCCTTCAAATATAAAGACCCTAGATGGCAGGGGCGAAGCTGCTAGTTATTAATAGTTATTTCTTTCATCGTATTATAAACAGCATCCGCGTATATAGAATGTACAATTATAAGATTAAAATCAGTTTTTTTAGCCCCGAGGTGCCGAAAGCACAGGCTAAAAAAACTGGTTTTAATCTTATGATAGTAAATTTTTATTTTTATATTCGTAGAAAGCTGGATATTACACTATGATAGACATAGTTTTTTCGTATGGATGAGAACCGGTTCCTATCCACCGGATTCGAATGAATACGAGAAAAAAGAATTACCTCGCCCTCTGATTTTCTTCTCTAGAAGAATCTTTATCATACCAGGGTTCAATATTGTTCTCACTGACACATTGTCACAACAAATTATTTCCAGTATGGCTTCCCAACCGATTAATATCCGCTGGATTAGAACCAGTTCTCAGCATCGTATTACAGACAATTTTCCACAAATATTTAAAAAAAAATCATAAAATCAATACCAGTTTTGTTAAACCAGACCTTGGCCCATCGGGAACAACAAAACTGGTTTTAATGTTAGCTTAACTTTATTTTCCTACTAGCAATTACGTCCCTAGAGGCCTCTATGAGCACTTTAGGGAAGAAAAAAAAAGGGGGGGGGGGTCAAACCTACACTTTAAATTATAGTTTTAAATGATAATATCAAAAGGAAATTATGTGGGGGGCATTTTTTTTCTGGGGTGATTTTTCTTGGGAGTGGAAGGTACCTTCTCCAAAATAGTAATCAACTCTATTGGGTCAGCAGTTAGCAAGATCCTTAGGTACAGACAGACAGAGATACAGAGATCCTGTTACATCTATATGAGGAGGTATTTGTAATATGTCAAATGTCTATATTTCTATTTTCTGTCTTTCAGTAAATCTTCTTAAATTCCTAAATCTCTAAAATATATTCAACTTTCAAGTTAGAAAATATTTTTCTTTAAATCCTGTTATATTTCAAACTAAAAAAAAATGTTATAACTTATATTTTGCTATTATCTCCATTATAAAAATTTAAATAGTTTTATTTAGTAACAATGCCTGCTGAAGAAATCCACTGTAAAAAACACATAATCTCCTAAATAATAAAGATTAGTTTTTGTATATCATTATTATCATAATTATTTTAATACATTTGTATGATACATCAATAAATCGCAATCTCAATAATAGACATTATCATTTTAATCAAAAGAAGGGGTAAATTTGTTTATAATCATTGGGTGTATAATTTTATCTATTGTCCTATCTCTGAAGATACTTTGGTTTAAGAACTACAATATTAAAAAAGGGAGGGGACATTGGACTATAATTAAACAAGTAATCAAAGTTTTGAAATCACGTTATCTTGTTCGTTGGACCAAAAACTTTTATTGATTAGTTCCAAACCTATCAACCGATGATTTCAATATAAAGAAGGCGTTATTTTGTTTATGATAATTGGGAAGTGCATCAATTTATCTACCATTGTCTTATCCTATAAGATTCATACAAATAAAGGTTGAAGAGGATATTTTAGTGCTTCACTTTACACACAAAAGAAATTTTAGAATTTGAATTGATTGTAATAATGGAACCATTAAAATTTTCACCTTTCTCTGTCATTCCAAGTTTGCTGGCTGTCAGCATAATCTCTCTGTAGTGGTAGATATACAATAGATAGATAGATAGATAGATAATTGGATAGATAAATAGATAGAATGCTGTCAGCATAATCTCTCTAATGGTGGATATACAATAGATAGATAGATGGATAGATACTTAGTTAGAACGATAGATATATTCCAAGTTTGCTAGCTGTCAGCATAATCTCTCTAATGTTGGATAAACAATAGATAGATAGATGGATAGATACATAGATAGATAGATAAATAGATATATTCCAAGTTTGCTAGCTCTCAACATTATCTCTTTAACGGTGGATATACAATGGATAGATAGATATGTAGATAAATAGCTGAATAGACCAATTCATTAGATGAATAAATAGATATATAGATAGATAGCCAAAAAATTGCTGACAGTTTTATTCTTTTAATTCAAAATATGCAATAATTATTTCAATATTGATTACAACAGCAATTTGGAAATTTCACCAGCAGCATTTTTTGCTCTCTAACTATAAACCTTTTTAAGGCCTCTTTGAGGGCTTTCTTTTATTCTTTAACAGATAATGTATATATTCCAAATTCTATTGTGTTAAAATATTAACATTGTTAGTTAAAGTCCTATAATTTTTATTAACAATATGTTATATGAGCAACCAAAATTTAGATATTAATCAGCAGATTCTTTCATCTCATGATTGAAATAATTTGCCGTTTGTTAGATCTTACTAAGATACACATTTAGCTACTTGAAATATTCTCAGAGAAATTGAGGGGACCTTGGAATGTAAAATATGATCTCTAATTTGTTGTCTTAAAACCATTGCGGACTTTTTATTAAATCTAGTAGAGTTCATAATTCATACCATAATTTTAATCTACCAATAGTGGAAATTTGGTTTCTCATGAACACTTCTTATAATTTATCATTTAAATATCCGCGGAAAGCTGTCTATAATACGATAAGATAAATAACTATTATTGTATATCCCTGACACTATGTTGAGGAGCACATAACAGGATAACTCTGGCCTTTTCAGAGGTCTTATTTAGGATTTCCTGCAAGTAAAAATAATTATACTTAAAATAAAATTTCAGATGGTTTTCATCATAATTCCTATTCGCTTACAGAACCGTTTTTTGAAATTAAGGGAGGGGAGTTTTTCATGGCCACACAGGAGTTAGGTATAAGAAAAAATGGGAATAGTCCCTTTCGTGGCAACGCCCCTTAAGGGGTGAAACGTCGTACTTTTAAAATGGCTTTTAGGTTATATTGGGTTAGGTGATTGCCCCGCAGGGTTAGCCAATAGGCCCCGCAGGGTTAGAGCCCCACGCATGGGCTAGAAATAGGAGAAAAGCTACTGTGAAAAAAAAGAAGAATCGCCCCTTAAGGTGCGTTGCCACGAAAGGGACTATACCCGAAAAAATAAGAATTGCACCCTTATACAATCAATATACAGTATATCAATTTAATAATATAATATTTATCAATATAGGTTTCAATGCTCAATAGCAACTTTGAGAGAAATCCAGAAATTTTACTGAAAGGTATGAAATAGTTTATTTGGACAATATTAGCTTTATTAAATAAAATGTATAAATCGATTTATAATTACTTTAATGTTGCACCAGATTTCCATTTAAAATAATAAAGTAATACTCGCAGCTGTCTTAAATAACGATACTCCCCACCCATCCCCTTTACTACATTTCCTCCTCTCCTACTTGATAAACGAACTGACCAATTAATGAGGTCTACATTAGCAACTTAATTTGACGACAAATTTTCCCTTGTCAATGCAATGTATTCATTGATACACATTACATAACTGTCAAACACGATGTGAAAGTCAAACTGTCTTTAAGTAAGTTTAATAAAATAGAAATGGATAAGGACTATAGAATGCTAATATAACTCTCATTTATTGGTCAGTCCGTTCATAAATTAGTTAGTGAGATAGGGTAAAGTGGGGTATCGTTATTTTTGCCAGCGAACATCAGTTTATTATAGTACAAGAAGATATGTATTTGAACAGAAGTATGCAAATTTACATAATTTTATGCACTATTTGGTAGTCTCAAAACCTGGTACGTCCATTGCATTTGTCAAAATACCAATACTAATACAGATCCTTTGGATTTTGTTATGAGTCTTAATAAGTTTGTTTAATACAAAAAAAGTGTAATTTATTATGTAAAATAGTAAGGGTTTTTCGTCTGCATCTTCGGATTTCAATTATTACTAAGTTGATTGAGTTATCCTTTTATGGAAAGGTTCAAATAATGTCTATGGCACTTTTAGGCTATTTCTTTTTTTTTTGATTTAAGCCATTGGGTAGGTGTAGGCTATTTTTCTGTCTTCTTCTGGACTTTGTAAATACAGAGCCCCAAGACTTATATAATATAGCTTTAAAATTATTATTCTAAAATTGTCTGGGGTTATGATGAAATATCAAATAAAATTATGATAAATTACATAATCTATAATACAAAGTAGAACGATGACTGTCTCTGTTTGTTTTTTTGTAGCGAAGGATCTCGCTAACCGCTGAACTGATCGGGTTCTCCTTTAAATGGTAGCTTCTCATAGGTCCCGGGAAGGTTTATAACTATTTTCTTGGAGGGTGGGACACCCCAACCCCCGAAAAAAATGAAAATCCCCCCCCCAAAGAAATTTTTTTTAAAAATTTTTCTTTTAAATCTAAAATACGAAAAATTGGTTTAATCAAATCTCTTGGGGCAAAGCCCCTAGAGGCTAGGGGCGAAGCCGCTAGTTACCTCATAAAGTGTAACATTAGCTGTGCTCGCATCAAACGGAGTTGTTGAGATCTTTTCATTATCCAATCCTTAAATAAATAATATTTGGATCTAGTGCAGTTTACGGTAAAATGTTCCTGGTAACGATTATCTCTTTTAAATCTTTTAAATTGTAATTAATAATGTTATTATTAAGGCCATTAATGTAATGTATGTTGGTGCAAATGGTCATGTAGGCCTGCAAGCTGCCGTGCAAGAGGCGCGCAGTTGCACAGGATTAAATATCATATCATAAATTTAAAGCGCTCTAATGGCCAAACGTGGAACGTATATTATGCTCGCACAAAATTTTAACTCACAAAAAAGTCATACAAATAATCTGGAATATTCATTTATTATTAATTCATCTCGCAGTGCACATACATGCGCGAAAAAGACTTATTTTAAGCGTTTTTTACTTAAGTAAAGCTTTTCCTTGACATCTTTGGATCTTAGCTATTTCAGATCATTTATAGACCTTCTAATGCTGCTTATCGTGTGCGGGCATGACATGTACGTTCAGCAGTTTGGTAGCTAGCAGCCTTTAAAGTTCATAGATTTTTAGAGATAATCGTTACTAGAAAATTTTTTACCGCGAACTGCATTAGATCCAATAACATAATAATTAATTTCTTTATACATTTTTCAACAACTTTATCCTGTAATAATATCCTACTTATGGTTTTCATACTTCATAATCGTAAGTAACACTTTATTAATAAAAACGGGAAGGAAGGGGATATTGGTCCCCAAAGTTTTATAATTACGTAACCTAGCTTTATAATTTTGAGTATTCAAATAAATTTTAATTGATTGGTTGGTTCCAAACTAGCAGTGTCCAAACTTCTCAACCAATTATTTAAATCTACGAAGTGGTAATATAATTATTATAAAAATTGGGAATTAAATCCTTGGAATAATGAGCCTTTACCTCCAAGTTCATTGAATGTTTGTCCCAAAGCAAATTCACACATTGATCTACCCTAAATAAAAATCAATATAAAATATATAGTTTACCATCTATCAATATTTTAGAAATTATTTTCCATTAAGTATTTTTATTAATCTAAAAATCACTATATCTGTCTGTCTATCCGTCTATTCGTTAGTGTGATTTTCTCAACTTTAAGGTAGACAGCTAAAATTTTAAGCTGTAGTAGTTTAAGTTTCCAACACATATATTCTATACATTGTTTTGTCCGTCTATTATTGAATTATATAAGAAATAAACCTTAATATTTGAAAGGTTTTATGATTTTCTTTGATATTTTGTATATTATCTCTCTTTCTTTTATTTTTCATGAAAACTGAACATATCTATGGATAATATTTGTATTAGAATTTTACGGAAGTTTGACACTGGATAATGTAAGTTCATTAACATGACATATTTTCATAATAATACACTATACACTATGTCGGATATGTGTGTAATGATTCTAACCTAGTATTTAATAGTGTATATACTGTACACAATGTACACTATGTACACAAAACTGTACCTTTCCGCTCTGTGCTGTATAAAAATTGTACATAAGCATGACAACATTAATTGTACACAAATAAAACCTATTATACAATAATAATAAATAGTGTAAATATGTGTACAAAATGTACAAATGTACACTATGTACACGAAACTGTACCTTTCCTGGTAATATTGGTACATGAACATGACAAGTTTAATTGTACACACATATAAACCTAGTACACACTAATATAAAGATGTGTACACTATGTACTTATGTACTTTGTACACTTAACTGTACCTTGCCACTCTGTGCTGAATAATATTGGAACATGAACATGATATGTTTAACTGTACACAAACATAAACCTTTTTTTTTACACAAGATGTATGCAAAATGTACACAATGTTCTTTGTATACGAAACTGTTCCTTGCAACTTTGTGCTGGATAATATTGGTACATGAACAGTCATTGATTGCCACTCTGTGAACATGATATGTTTAACTGTACACAAATATAAACCTTTTTTTTTACACAAGATGTATACGAAATGTACACATTGTACACTATGTATTTTGTATACGAAACTTTACCTTGCCACTCTGTGCTGGATAATATTGGTACATGAACATGACATGTTTCCAATTGTATTCATCAACCAAATGTCGGAAAAAAACTGCAAACTAAAATAAAAAGTACATAGTTTTATTAATGAAGCTAATATTTAAACTTTAATTGTCCGCCTGTCTGTCAATCTTTATTGTGGGGGACAGTTCCAGATGCATGGCTGAAATTTGTGGCCAAGATTTACAAATTTTCTTTAAAAGTAACTTTGGATGCATTGCAGATCACGGTAAAATGTTCCTAAAATAAATAATCGCGACATGAATTAACGCTATAATTGTTTACAAATCAGGTGAATTAAAAATATGATTTTATCATCCCAGTCACCCTCAATCTTTTTCATATCGCCTCATTTCAGAAAGTGTGAACGAAAATAAAAAGCTGGGAAGTCTTTGCATAGAGGCACGTGAATTTTCATTTTAGTTCTTCCAACAGATGTCAAATTTATGGTCCAGTATCCCCTCCCTCCCTCCCTGCTAATTACCTAATGATAAGTTCCTCCCACACATGTCAAATTTATTGTCCAGTGTCCCCTCCCTCCCTCCCTGCTAATTACCTGATGATAAGTTCCTCCCACACATGTCAAATTTATAGTCCAGTGTCTCCTCCCTCCCTCCCTGCTAATTACCTGATGATAAGTTCCTCCCACACATGTCAAATTTATAGTCCAGTGTCCCCTCCCTCCCTCCCTGCTAATTACCTGATGATAAGTACCTCCCACACATGTCAAATTTATAGTACAGTGTCCCCTCCCTCACTCCCTGATAATTACCTGATGATAAGTTCCTCCCACACATGTCAAATTTATAGTCCAGTGTCCCCTCCCTCCCTCCCTGCTAATTACCTAATGATAAGTTCCTCCCACGCATGTCAAATTTATAGTCCAGTGTCCCATCCCTCCCTCCCTGCTAATTACCTGCTGATAAGTTCCTCCCACACATGTCAAATTTATAGTCCAGTGTCCCCTCCCTCCCTCCCTGCTAATTACCTGATGATAAGTTCCTCCCACACATGTCAAATTTATAGTCTTGTGTCCCCCCCCCCCCACCCTGCTAATTACCTGGTGATAAGTTCCTCCCACACATGTCAAATTTATGGACCAGTGTCCCCTCTCTCCCTCCCTGCTAATTATCTGATGATAAGTTCCTCCCACACATGTCAAATTTATAGTCCAGTGTCTCCTCCCTCCCTGCTAATTACCTGGTGATAAGTTCCTCCCACACATGTCAAATTTATAGTCTTGTGCCCCCCCCCACCACCCACCCACCCTGCTTATTACCTGATGATAAGTTCCTCCATCACATGTCAAATTTATAGTCCAGTATCCCCTCCCTCCCTCCCTGCTAATTACCTAATGATAAGTTCCTCCCACACATGTCAAATTTATAGTCCAGTGTCCCCTCCCTCCCTCCCTGCTAATTATCTGATGATAAGTTTCTCCCACGCATGTCAAATTTATAGTACAGTGTCCCCTCCCTCACTCCCTGCTAATTACCTGGTGATAAGTTCCTCCCACACATGTCTAATTTATAGTTCAGTGTCACCTCCCTCCGTCCCTGCTAATTACCTGATGATAGGTTCCTCCCACGCATGTCAAATTTATAGTCTTGTGCCCCCCCCCCCCACCCACCCTGCTTATTACCTGATGATAAGTTCCTCCCACACATGTCAAATTTATAGACCAGTGTCCCCTCCCCTCCTCCCTGCTAATTACCTGGTGATAAGTTCCTCCCACGCATGTCAAATTTATAGTCCAGTGTCCCCTCCCTCCCTGCCTGCTAATTACCTGCTGATAAGTTTCTCCCACGCATGTCAAATTTAAAGTCCAGTGTCCCCTCCCTCCCTCCCTGCTAATTACCTGATGATAAGTTCCTCCCACGCATGTCAAATGGCTGAACTGATCAATCTTCTTTCTAATTCCAAAAAAATTTCATAATCATTTTTATTTATAAAATTCCCTAAAATTTTATAATTATGATAATTAAAATTAAATGTGTTTTAATCTCAAAAAATCATTTTAATAAAATAATTATAAAATCAAGGATGACAGCATCCATAAATGTTTACCAGTAAACTGCCATAGAAAAGAATAAGTAGGGAAGTTGGAAGAAATATTGTTTTACAAAGTCTTTTAAAGCTTGACCTACAGACCGACGGACGATGTAAATCATATACAAGAAACTCATCGGTACAAAGACTCATCATCAAACACTTCAGCTGTATATCGTTCATAGCAGCCATGCTAAAATCACGAGTTCCCCGGACGGACGGACTGGCAAATGAATTATAGAGTAGTTTTTTTGGATACTAAAAAATATGAATAAATAAAAAATTTAAAATATGAGATGAATGTATTAAAAATCATTTCACCTGAAAGCAATCTCCATTCCACCTAAATTAATATTTATATTTAGTAAATTTAAAGTAAAACAATTTAATATTTAATATACAGAAACGATTATTTCCAATAGTAGAACCTCAATTTTTGAAATAAATAAAATAAGAAGTTAGGTAGTTTTTGACCCCTTTATTTTCAATTATTAAAAAACAGGGAAGTGGAGGGTTCAGTTCTCGATTGACAATTTTAGGGAAAGCGCCATATAGAATTTTTATAAATATGAAGGTGTCAGACGGTTATATCCTAAATTCGATTATCTCGACTCTACTATAAAAACTGGTACAGGGAATTATTTTACCCCAACTTTTCTCTGTTTTTTCCATAGTCAAATATAAAAGTTTATTTTGATTAGTGCATTTTTTGTTGGTCAAAAAGCAAGGATCTTAATAATCCAGCATACCTGGCAACAGTCCTTACCTGTGTACATAACTGGAATATCCTAGTATCCAGTATACCTGGAAACAGTGCTTACCTGTGGACATGACTGGAATATCCTAGTATCCAGCATACCTGGCAACAGTGCTTACCTGTGGACATAACTGGAATATCCCAGTATCCAGTATACCTGGCAACATTGTTTACCTGTTGACATAACTGGAATATCCCAGTATCCAGCATACCTAACAACAGTGCTCCTGTGGACATGACTGGAATATCATGGTATCCAGCATACCTGGCAACAGTGCCTACCTGTGGACATAACTGGAATATCCCAGTATCCAGTATACCTGGCAACAGTGTTTACCTGTGGACATAATTGGAATATCCCAGTATCCAGCATACCTGGCAACAGTGCTTACCTGTGGACATAACTGGAATATCCTCCTGGTATCGAGCATACCTGGCAACAGTGCTTACCTGTGGACATAACTGGAATATCCCAGTATCCAGCATACCTGGCAACAGTGCTTACCTGTGGACATAACTGGAATATCCTCCTGGTATCGAGCATACCTGGCAACAGTGCTTACCTGTGGACATAACTGGAATATCCCAGTATCCAGCATACCTGGCAACAGTGCTTACCTGTGGACATAACTGGAATATCCCAGTATCCAGTATACTTAACAACAGTGTTTACCTGTGGACATAACTGGAATATCCCAGTATCCAGCATACCTGGCAACAGTGCTTACCTGTGGACATAACTGGAATATCCCAGTATCCAGCATACCTGGCAACAGGTGCCAGCACATACGGACACACAGGTCCCAGGAAAACATCAGGCTGAATACAAAAAAAAATTAATTTCACATGAAATATAATTGAACATTGAAACTTCTTTAGGAACAAAAAAAAGTTTGTAAATAATTTTCGAATTCAAATGTTTTAGCTGTATGTTCTAATTTGATAAAAACCAATAAAAAAGTAATAATGATAATGTTAGGATACTTTTTTTTATATCAATTAGCTTATCCTAATATTTACAATCTACACCCTTTCTTACTTCGTATATTTTCAAGTTTTTAAGAATTTAACATTTCCAAGATAATATATCAAATAAAACTTTCATTACCTCTCCCTGTAATGAATTTGATAAAACGACTTTCATTTGCCATAGGGTTAATAAAGGTTCAAGATTGGTTTAAAGACAATTTTATATGCCCGCTTTAGAGACAAGACATACCCAATTATTTTTCTTTTAAATTCCAAAAAAATGTTCTATAAAATGACATAAATTGTATATAATGTACTTTTTTATCAAAATGCACCAGAAGTCTTTGAGTAATTTCCAGGATTTTCGTATTTCTTTGATGTTGTAAGTTCAGCACCAAAATGAATCAGTGAAAGGGCAATGGATAATGCAATCATCTTTACACTAATTCGTCTGTGACAAGAATATCCTTTGTTGGCTGGATGGACGAGCTTACTAATAAGCGAGTTCCATGTTAGCAACTAAATTGATGACAATTTTTCCTTTGTCATATTCTATATCCATTATTATTGCTGATATTTGCGAATAATAAAGAAAATTTGCAGACAATATGCAGAAGTAGAAGCACACTAAGACAGAGATCTAAAGGGAAAAGACAATTGCCGATAAATTGATGTACAGTACATCCCCGATAATGATACACAAAATTACCCCTTCTGTAGAATACAATTAGTCTTTGAACTTTTGAATACTTGACTTAATTAACCAACCAAACAAGAAGTCCTCAAAGTTATTAAGTATAAAAATAAGAAAACTTTGGGGACTAGTGTAATAGACAGCCCATTGTCCCCACCCTGACACTAAGATCAGGCAGTAGATATACATTTGTAGGGTGTACGTGACACAAATATTATATCAATCTCAGGGAGGGAGGGGACAATGGGTTGTTTATTATACTAGGCCCCAAAGTTTTTTATAATGTTTTTTATTCGTTGGCTTAACAACTTTTGGGTCTTTTATTGAATTTTTATTGGTTTGTTCATTATATTTAGTGTCCAAACGATTCAATCACTAATTGATATCTACAAAAGGGGTAATTTTGTGTACCATCATTGGGTATGTATATCAATTATCTTATCCCTTTAGATCCCTGATAATTCTAGTTTTTTTTCAGGGATCTTAAGGGATAAGACAAGAGAGATAAATAGATTTAAAGCCCCAATCAACAAAATTACACCTTCTATAGATTATAAAAATATCATTTGAAAGTTCGAATTGAACGAATAAGAACAATGTGGTTATAAAACTTTGGGTACAATGCCAATGTAAATTGTGCTGCAATGTCTCTTCCCTCCCTGCCTGCATATTATACAAGTATTTTTATATAATGTACGTAGAGTTCTACATGATGCATTCTTACAAAAGTTCCTCTTAAATATTGTTATCAGGGTTCGGAAGCCGCGCGTAAGCCGCGTGTAAGCCTCAGTGAAATCTTCATTCTATCACTATAAAATTCAGCTGGATGTATAAAACTGCTCTTTAGCAGACAATCCTTCTTTCTGAAATTTCTTTTTCTGCTCACAAGAAGGTTTAAAACTGAGGCTTATGCGCGGCTGAGGCGCGGTTTCCGAACCCTGATTGTTATACAATTATTCAATCCACCTAATTAATTGTAAATTAATTCGGTTCGAAACTTTTTTATTGGTTAGTTTAAAGTATCAGTATAAAACTTTCTTCTAATAAATTTTATCTTTTATCTTTAGAAAGGATAATTTTGTTTTTCAATGGGGATTCACATAAATTAATAATGCATTGTCATATCTAATTCTGATTAAGAATATTTTAATATTGAAGATTGCCTTAAGGAATGATACGTGGACATTTTTCAACTAACCAAGTGTTTTGGCAATTTGAATTTACCAAGATTATACATTATGTAATTTTGCCGCCGAACAAAAAATGGATGTATACATGCCAGTAGTATATGTATTAGTGATGGGAATCCGGATCCGGAATCCGAATCCGGAATCCGGAATCCGCCCAATTTTCGGCCAATTTTGGAATCCGAATCCGGATCCGGAATCCGTTTTTTATAGCGGATTCCGGATTCTAAATTGGTAGGCTAAATTTAATTTAAATAGGTTAGAAAATACCAAGCACATTTTTAGGACATACGTAGCACTTAAATTTTTAATTTTACTAATGTTATGTAAATGTTTTAGTTATGCTGGAAGTCAACACTTTAAACAAATCAAGGCTTCAACCAAGTAACATAGTGATAAATTAACGAAAAAAGCTATCCCTCTGTGACGGACGGCCTTTTAAAATACTGCTAGAATCCGGAATCCGAATCCGGAATCCGCCAAAAATAAGAATCCGGAATCCGCAAGAATCCGTCACTTTTTTTTGACGGATTCCTTCAGAATCCGGCCCAAAATTTCGACGGATTCCCATCCCTAATATGTATAGTTATTAGCATTTCTGCAAAATTCAGAAAATTACTACCGAACATACACCCTAAAAAACCATCCACTGCATTTCTGGTGGTTGTAAAAAAGTCATGTACCCAATTGTTTACCTTATATTTGTTGTACATTTCCACAGCTGTTAGAGGACCCTAAATAAATATATGTCTTGAAACATTATATATACAATACATTATACATACATATAACTTTTTTTTGTTATTCTCCACAAAAAAAGATTAGCTTTTACTTGTCATAAAACATTTGTTTTAGAAATTGCCTTAGCAAATATATCTTAAGAGCCTAACTTGCTAGCCACTAGTCCTTTAAATACACATAAGATCTCAATTGAAAAGAATAGTTATTTATCGCATCTTATTATAGACAGCTTTCTGTGGATATTAAAAGGAAAATATACAAGATTAAAACCAGTTTTGTTAGCCCCGAAGTACTTAAGGCCTGAAGCATTACAATAATTGTAGACAAATCAATCTTAAGAACTGTATTGGACAGACAAACATACATACATCCTACTACTTTACCGTCTGGTATTGAAAAAGCTATAGAAACCTGTATAGAATTACAGTCAGTATCTCCTGTTAGAAAATAATCAATCATTACAAGATCATAAAGAGAAAAAATATAAAAAATGGTTCAAAGGAAATGGCAAAGACGAGATTTATAACCTTACTTTTGATTAAACATCAAATTGTCTTATAGAATAGTTTAATTCTATTTAAGTATTCTTATGGATTTTTGACAACACAAATCCAATCCCCCCACTTTCTAATGTGAAAAATATTCTCGTATTCATTCGAATCCGGTGGATAGGAACCGGTTTTCATCCATACGAAAAAACTATGTCTAGCATCGTATTATATCTAGCTTTCTACGAATATAAAAATGTATAATCATAAAATTAAAACCAGTTTTTTAGACGGTGCCTTCGGCCTTCTATATCCGCGGAAAGCGGTTTATAATACGATGAAAGAAATAACTATTCTAGCTCCTGCAGGGAGCTCCAACACTTCAAAGATTATCCTTGTGGTGTCATAACCCTACTGTGTTGTAGGGTACCCATTCCAAATTATAGCCTAACCTTACCTGACCACCCTTCCCTATCTTATTTTCAATTTACTTAAAAATTATGGAGGTATTTTGATTTAATTAATGATTATTTTCCTAGCAGAATTGTGTAGTTCCATTCTGGTAGATATTTAGCCATCCCTTTCGTTGCCAGCACTAGACCTACAATTAAATATATTTGAAGATTCATATTTTATCTATGTCCAAGTAAGCTTGTATGAAAGTTAAAATATGTTTAGCCTTTTCTTTCGTTACCAGCACCAAACCAACAATTCTTAAATAAAAGTAACAGGATGTTGGTCTGTATCTGTGTTTATGCAAATGTTTGTGTGTAACAAAGGATCTCGATAACTTCTTTTTAAAACTAAAAGTACATATGTTTAAGATGATGTTGGGCAAAATACAATAAAATTATAGGATTTAGGGCTTACATAGCCTGTAAAACTTAGGAAACCCCCTACACCTAGTCTAGACTGATAAATTGTATAGGATTTGCCCGTGACTTAACAAAGTGTCTAAAAATCAGCCATGTGACGTCAAAAAATGAGTGATTATCCATCTCCTTTTTAGAGGGTTTCTTTACCACTTTTCTTCTCATCTCTCTCATTTTTATGACATCACATGGCTGATTTTTAAGACACTTGTAAAGTTACATTTTGCCTGTTGGGTATATTCTCATTCAGGAGGATTTTCCGTTCATTGCCATCACTGTCTCAACAATGAAAACAAAAACAAAAAAAGTTTCTATCCACTATGATAATCTCTGAGGGCCCATAGGGCTTTCTAGTCTAAACTTAACCTAAATTTAGTCTGAGATATATATTAGCTAACCTCTCGAATTGAAGAAAATATCTTTTACAATTGACCTTTCCCCTGCATCCCTGTATAGAATTGGTATGAAAATATTGAAGCTCGTGTACGGAAATGAGGTTTGACAGATAAAGTATTTCAGTTAAAGAAAACAATTTTTATGCAAATGTATTGTTCGGAAAGAAGAATTTTTAAAAGCGCAGTTTTTCTATAATTTGGGTCTGATGTTCGTCCGTCCGTCCGTCTGTACGTCTGTACGTACCGGTTAGCGCTCCTATTGTTAATTTTAGTATGTTAGAAATGCCCTATCGACTTGAAACTTTGCATGAGATCTTTACCATCCTCCCCCATTAACCCATCACCTCCCAACCTTCTGGATGAACGCACTAAGCAATAAGTGATGTTCATGTTAGCAAGCTAAATTAACGACAATTTTCCCCCTGTCATAGTATCCACGTATATTCTTTATCCATTTGTCTGAAGAATATATGTATGTGCTGCAAAAGATCAAGAAAAAAATTTGAAATCCATTAATGAAGAACATTGTCTTAAACTGTTTGATTGGCAGGTCTAGAGATGGATTAGATAAGATTGAGAAAATATTTCATTTTACAAATAGAATGTGTCTCACTAGCGGCTACGTCCCTAGGGCCCTATAGGGAAACATGATAAAAAAGCGGAGGGGGGAGAAGTTGTATATCACTTTAAATTTTAGTTTTAAAAAGGAAAGTTTCAAGAATCTAGGGGTGATTTCTCGTGAGGGATGGAGGCACCCTCCCAAAAACATTACGGTTCAGCTGTTAGCGTACAGACAGACAGACACAGAGATATCCTGTTACCTTTGATGTACTTTTGCCGATGAATATATAATTAATGGATGTATAAATGCCAGTTTTAAATATATTTATGACAGTTACTATATCTTTACTATATATTTTACATAAAAGGTCTATTTACAAAAAACATTCAGATGCTTAGAAAAATTACATCGTCTCCATGGAAAGATAATCTTCTCCTTTCTCCACAAAGGTCCCAGGATGATTTAGGCTACTTTGTTTGAGTTTATGTTATGGGTTGTTTTTTTAGGCTCTTTTAATGACCTCATTCCTCTAGATTTTAGGGGCGCAGCCGCTGGTATTAGATATTTCGTCATTAAAATGTTCAAAACAAAAAATAATAAAACTAAAAGTATTAATTTTTTACTATAACCTAGAAGATGTATAAAAATATTTGCTCACACTAGTTTGAAATATTAATGAGAAGTTAGAAAGAAAGAGGACCCTTTTAAATATTTATTCTTATGTCAGTGTTTATACACTTGCGCATTTTATCATAATCGCAAAAAGACACATTAGAAAATATAGGTAAGGGGTTGTTTATTGTTTAATAATGAAATTGGTTCAGTTTGTGCTGATGTAATAATATTCAGTTTTGATCAGAGGCTTAAAGATTTGTTTTAGGGGGTGTGTCCACCCACCTTTCAAAATTAAGGAAAGTAGTGGATACACCACACCTCCTTAGAGGTACATCCCTCTTGAAAAGAGTCTACGACCTACTGATACGCCACCTCTAAAACACCCAAGCGGGTTGTCAAGTTTTAAAATCACAACCTCCTTAAATTCACGAGTAACTATTTCAGTTTATGGACGCTTTAGGACTTTTGAGTATATTATCTAGGTGGATGGACACCTTATGTGAATCCACCTCTCTGACCTTAAAATTATCTCTTATTGTCTGTATTACACCCCCCAAGTGTGGTTTACACCCCACAGATCCCCCCCCCCTCTTTGATTTTCTCTTAATAAATTGAAAACAAATAATTGTAGATATACCGACGAAGCCCAATCTGTCTTACTTTTAATTCCTATGACGTCATAAAAATTACGGAGATGAGAGGAGAAGTGGGAAAGAAAACCCCTAAAAAAGAGATGGATAATCCCTCATTTTTATGCCGTCACAGGAATCAAAAGTAGGACAGATTAGGCTTCGTTGGAATACCCACAACGTCCATCCCTTGTTTGAATCCACTTGGCAAAATAATGGCCTGTATGAAAACAATGTGTGGATACACATTATTGAACGGTATAAATTTAAATTAGCTAAACTCAAATTTTTCGCTAATTTGAAAAACACTGAATACCACACTCACTTCTGAGTAGAAAAAATGTAGAAAAAAACATCCTTTAAAAGTCACATAGACATGTTAGAGAAAAGAGGAAAAAAATGAAAAATTTATATATTTATCTAAGGAATTGTTTTAATCATCTAACTATCTCTTCAGAAAGCTATTCTACAATTGGAAATATCCATAAGTCTGTCCGTAAGGGGAATATTGAATTTCTCAGCTGTGTGATATTTAAGTGTAGGATTTTCTTGTGCTTGATAATTCCTAGGACTTTCGATCTGTCTGCCTATTTATTGGGTAGTAATAAACTTTATAAAAAAATTGTTTCCTTGGAATGTTTGAGCCCAAAAAGTGCCATTGTAATAATTTGATACTCAAGGATTTATAACCATGTTTTCTTATCGGTTGGGTGCCGTAGATTTACATAGATTTATTGCACTTTGCTTATCATTTAAGTTCTATTGGAAGATTAACGTGCCAAAATGACATGACAATTACTTTAGAACTCTCTTTGTCTGTTCGTCTGTAATACATTTTTATGCCTCTTGACACTCTCATTCTTGTTAAATACTTTTTCTGGATTATAAATTAAATTTTCTATCTTTTAAAGTTATTTGTGTGTTTATGAATTCAAATTTTTACATATTTTAGCCAGTTTTGTCCGATTTTAATATTTTCTTTAACTCAAGTTCTGGTTCTTCTACAGGTTGTTTAGTTGTTGATAAAGAGGCAGTAGGCTTTTTGCAGTATTGAATATGCTTCTGAAATTATTTCAGATGATTCATCTGATTTATAAGCATGTTTTATCTGATATTATTTTGTTATTCTGTTTTTTTTCTAGAATCTTTTTGTGAATGATATTGTGCTACGCTACTTATATATGTCGACATCCTTGTTTTTTTCTTTAGACGCTGTCATTCTTGTTAAATACTTATGTGGTATTCGGCAACCGTGAGCCATGCCTATGGCACCCCTGACCGGGGTTCGGGGAAGGGCCAAAGGCCCTCCCCCGAGTCCTGGGGAAGGGGTCTGCCGACCCCCTCCCTATGCCTAAAATTAATGATTGAATCTGACAAGCTTTATTATGGTTAAGCTGCATTGTTAATTCCCCCCACCCTTTCCAGGGATGGGGGATCATTATTGCCCAAACTGACTATTGTATATGTATTATAATGCTTTTATGTTATGATTATTTATTCCTATCTGTGTAGCTGTTGTTTGTTGTATATAACTTTAGTAACCCTTAGACCTTCAATAAAGGAACAACTGAATAGATGCTGTTTGTTATTTAGTGATTGTTAGAGAAGCGTAGCTTCTCTATAGTAAGGTGTCCACGTCTGTCACACTGCCGTAGTCTTTTCGAACTCTGGTGTCTGCCATTTATCCTAGGCGGATACCACAACTTTGGTGACAGCTGTGTGAGATTACGGCAAACCACAAGTGTAGAGCAGACGCGCAGCTGAGGCTAAGGTACTCCCAGCAGTGAAACTGGCAAAACTGACACAAGCAACCTGAATTACCCACCCTGGATAGCAAGGTCTAACTCTGCATCCGGCAGTTGTGGAAGTGAAACAGCGAAACTTGACGGAGAACCGCGAGAAGTGCCGACATCTAACGGAGATTTGAGCGCTCAAAGGGCTGAAACAGGCCTGCGGACTGGCTGAAACAGGCCAAATAAGTGCAAACGGCTGAAAATAGGCCAACATTTACTGCAAGAGATAGCAGGATCCGAACCAGCGGCGCTAGCAGGACGGGACATTCCCTGCCGCCATCAGCCGGATTCGGATATACGGCGCTGTAGGACGGGACATTCCCTGCCGCCGATAGGCTGAAACACGCCACATAGCTGCGAGCTGCGAGCCAACATACGAGTGTAGTGTACCAAAGCAGAGAAAACTACGTCAACTCCAAGTATCCTGAGAGGCTACAGCGCAGCCACCCATCTAGAAAAGCAGATATTATATCACATTGTAGGGATTACCACCCTAGTGTGATGGTTAAACAATAGATTTATGAGCAAGGATTGGCAAACAATTTGTTGTGTATTGTGATAAAACTAAAAATAGAACAGGCTTGGATTTGTTGTGTATTGTGATAACAACTAAAAATAGAACAGGCTTGGTAAGCAAATCTGTTATGTATTGTGATAAGGCCAAAAATAGAATCTAGATGTAATATAACAATGCCTTGATAAACAATCTAACCACCCAAGCCTCCAGCACAACAAAATACACCCCTTATTCCAGAGGAAAGGGAGGGGCCCACTCTCCATTGAAGAAAATACAATCAAGGTGACATAACAAATAAAGCCTAGGATTAAGGAGAAAGGGCACCATTACCTCATCACACAGTTACCTCAAACCCACAGCACTCCCCCCTTCCTCACAGGGGGAACGGACGGATTTACCCCGTCCCCTCACGCGCTTCCCCCTCCTACCCACACTTGACTAAGTCCGCCCACGGTGTGGAGCTAGCGACCGGGAAAACAGAGCGCCATTTACGGGTCGCGCAACGGAGTTCGGGAAATATCATAAAATTCAACGGACAAAGCGGACCAATGAGAGAGCGAGTTGAGGGATAAGTGCGCGTTTTACCTGTGTGCGCGGATTTGACGGTGCGTAAGCGCGCTGCAAGGACAGGAGATTTCACGCACACACACACACACAGGAGCGGAGCTACTCCATAGCATCTAACAGAGGTATTTTTAGAAAATAAAGCATTACAAGCTCTCCCTCCTATCTATAGTGTGATAAAGGAAAACCCAATCAGTTCCTGACAGCAGTTCAGACCCTCAACAGCTATCTACCCCTACCAGCCTACTCTACAACCTCAGAATAAAACTAGTGATAAGTACAGCTAAGTTATATCTTTGTAACTAAACTACCAACCTAGTGATAAAACAGTGTTGGCTGTTAGGCTAGAAAGCCTCAAGTGATAAACCATTTATAATATTGCCTTATAACTTTGTGTCCCGCCGTTGAACCGTTGACCCGATGGAGCAGCCGCAAGCGCCAGGAGGCGACCAAGCCCAAGGATGGCTCCAGGATGACCCTCAGCCGGCTCCAGCCGAGTACCGCAAGCTGATGCTGAGTAACCTGCCGGAGTATAGAGGACCGCCCAAGCAATCCTGGAGTTCCCACATCCGCAGACTCGAGATGTCATGGGCGGCTTACCGCGTGCCGCCCCATGACACCCTCAACCGCCGCAACGCCCTTTTACTGTCACTGGTAGGGCAAGCGGCGGAAATGGCTTCTCATCTGTTTGGCGAGGCAGGCCAAGCCTTGACATACGAACAAGTCAAGGCCGAGTGTGAAATGTTATTTCGTCCCGCCTTTGAATCCCAGACTTTGAAGCAAGCCTTCAGGGATTACAGGCAACACTCGACAGAACCTATACAAGCATACATATCCACAAAGTGTGCCTTGTATAGGGAGACCTACAGCCATGAGGATCTCGAATTATTAATCGATGAATTAAATCGTGGCATTCGGAACGCTAATGTGAAACGTGAAATGATGAGTCATGAGATCGCCTCTGTACCTGAGTACACGAGGCGAGCCATGTTCACCGTCACAATGATTACCAAGCAGCTGAAGGAGGGTGTGTGCCTAGTGGATGCCACCGACGGGCTCACGGGATCAGCCAGCGTCCAGTTGCCCAATTACGACGAGTCGGAGCCAATGGAGATTGGCGCCTTGGCTCCGGGTCTCCACCAGATGGGGAAGGTCGCTCCAGATGACAAGATTCCAGGCCGCTGTTTCCGCTGCCAAGGGAAAGGCCACCGAGCTCAAGACTGCCCGACGCCTATGGAAGTCAGCCTAGAGGAGAGACGCACCCAGCCACGCCGTGACCGTCCTGCCAAGTGCGAGCGTTGCCACTATGCTGGCCATACGGCGGCCGAGTGCAGAGCCGACTGGGACCAGGTAGCCCGCCGTAGGCGCACCGCAGACAAGGGTGCTCCCCCAGGAAAGCCCAGCAGAGTAGCCCACATGGAAGGGAGCGCGCCCCCAGCACCACCGCAGCAAGCAGCCGCCCCCAACGCAGCGGGCCGAGCCGACGGAATGCCGCAGTTTGGGACCGTTCCAGCTAGGATCAACGTACTGGGAGGCGCGGCTGAACCCAACCGGGTTGGCCTGGGCTTCAGTCTCAACCACCTGGGGCCGGAGTTTGTGCAACCCAACAACATCGCCGAGCCAGAAGTTCTGAGGCCCCAGCCTTTTAGCCTAAACATGATGGAGCCTGCCCGACCGAGCCTACCCAGCAAGAGTGGAGGGGCGCTACCCAGCGTCACTGAGACGGTGTACGGGGAGGCCCTGGCGGCCGTTGAACGAGAGAGGCAGGAGGCGCTAGCCAGCGCATCAGAGTCAATGTATGGGGCGCCACCCGGCGCCGCCACCTGCGATGACTGGGGGGTGCTATCCAGCGCCTCCAACCTGGTGCCTGGGGCGACAACCGTCGCCGCCACCGAGATACCTGGATCCTGGAACGAGCCAGCAGTCCCAGAGGAAGGGGTGACACCCGTCACCCCCAGTCAGCCAGCGCCACCAGCCTGTAGGGAGAGCCCAGCTATACACCATCCAGCGCCCCCTGCCAGCCAAAGGAACCCAGCACTTCCAGTCGAACCAGGATAAGTTAAATTTAACAAATGTGTTGTATCCAAACTATTGTAAAACCCCAACCTTGCCTGTGCCCCCTGCACCAGAGGCTGGGGAGATTGAAATTTGGGGATATAAGGACTTGCCTGTGCCACATGCACCTGAGTTCCTAGGGCAGGGGAGGGACGTGAGTCAGGGCGAGCCTGTGCCACACGCACTTCAGCCCCATGCCACTGGGCATGCCATGGACAAGGGAAGGGACCCCTTGGGGCTAGGGGAGCCGACACCCAGGCAAGCGCCAGTCGCCTGCCAGTCTGTCATTGGGGAGGGTATCGGGGTGCCCCGGACACACAAAGATAACGCTCAATGGAAATTTGTATCTAGCCAGGAGCAGCCCAGCCGTGTCCAGCCCCGAGAAGCAGCCGTGACCCGAGCCGAAGATCCCCAGCCGCGTGCGCGAGGTAGATGGCTGTCTGGTAGCTTCTCACACTGGTGGATGGTCCTGTGGGGACTACTGCTGGCAGCCGTGTGGCCTACAACCAGCTACGTCCTGGTGGGGTGGGAGATGGCGCAGCCATACTGTGTTTGCTGTTGTTAATCCTCAAACTGCTGGGGGACCTGACCATCATTTCCCTGGCAGCCGCACAAGGAGGTGTACGGGCCGCCATGAATGCCATGTCACAAGTGTTCCTGTACCATCCAACTTTGTACAGGAAGGCCTTGGCCAGAGCCCAGCTCACCCATGCCAAGTCCCGGGACTTTTCAGTAGACTGGGATGCCATTCCCATTGGCCGGGAAGCAGCCGAGGAAATGGTGTCCATGCAATCAGCCGATAGCGGGCATGACCGCCAAGGCAGGCCTGGACCGCCCTCTGGAAGACCCCGCGGCCCCTCGGGAGGTCAGGCTGCCGCTCAGACGGTCAACTTGGCAGCCAGTGCCCCAGCCGCTGCCAACAACAACCAGAATGCCCCGCTGCTGACTGGCCCAGCAGCAGCTGTGCCACACGCCAACCTGACACCTGCCGGCGCTGAGCTACGTGTCCAACCAAAACCAGCCTCTACCTTCTACCCCACGTTGGGAGCCCATCAGCCCTGAAAATCACCACTAGGATTCCATTGAATCATTATCATTTGTATATATCTTAGCCCTAAGGAGCGGGCCGACGGCCTCAACCACTGTCGGAAGTCTGGTAGGGAGACCCTCTCCCAGCCTTCCGAGGGGAGAGTTGTGGTATTCGGCAACCGTGAGCCATGCCTATGGCACCCCTGACCGGGGTTCGGGGAAGGGCCACAGGCCCTCCCCCGAGTCCTGGGGAAGGGGTCTGCCGACCCCCTCCCTATGCCTAAAATTAATGATTGAATCTGACAAGCTTTATTATGGTTAAGCTGCATTGTTAATTCCCCCCACCCTTTCCAGGGATGGGGGATCATTATTGCCCAAACTGACTATTGTATATGTATTATAATGCTTTTATGTTATGATTATTTATTCCTATCTGTGTAGCTGTTGTTTGTTGTATATAACTTTAGTAACCCTTAGACCTTCAATAAAGGAACAACTGAATAGATGCTGTTTGTTATTTAGTGATTGTTAGAGAAGCGTAGCTTCTCTATAGTAAGGTGTCCACGTCTGTCACACTGCCGTAGTCTTTTCGAACTCTGGTGTCTGCCATTTATCCTAGGCGGATACCACACTTACACAATTTCTAAATATTTTGTCTAGTTTAACGAGAAAATAATTAGCTATAAAATTGCTAATTAAAGGGTAAAATAAAATTTGTATAGTTAATTAATTAATTTAGACGCTAATTAGTTATAAATTTTGTTAGTTAGTACGAGAAAGACAATAGGGCTTTTTAGTTTGTAAATTTTCCTATTTGTCAAAATATGGAATTTAGATCTAGACTTTCTCAATTGATCCTTATATAAATGTAAAAGGATTTATTTCTGTGTGCACTGAAGGATCTAACTAACCGCTAAACAGATATGGTTCTCCTTTACAAAATAGCTTCTCATAGGTCCTAGGAAGGTTTGGAACTATTTTGAGGGAGTGTACCATTACTCTCCAAAGAAAAATTGCCCCTAGAAAACAACCCTCCACCAATAAATTATTTTACTTTGCACATCCAGAACCCACATTCTACTGCCTCTATAGGCCTCTAGGGATGTAAAGTGTATCATATAATTCAAAATATTAGAACCATATAAATGTTTTTTTTTACATATACATAAATAAATATTATTTACTATTTCTCTTATCCTCTGAATAACTAAAACTCAATTTCCTGTTAAATATTGAGCTAAATAAATCTTGTTGTATCGTTGTATTGTAGCAAATAGTGTGCATTCAGCTCCGCATATGTGCAAAAAAAATAGCAATTAAAGTTTTTGTCTGTTGTATTCTGCGAGTTAATTAATCAAAGTATCTAAACGGATAAGACAAAGCCTGATAGATTGATGTACATCCTAAAAATTACTACTCTTGTAGACTACAATTAGTGGTTGAAAAGTTTGGACACTCAACTAAATGAACCAACCAATCATAATTAAACGAATAAGAAATGTTATTATAAGAATTTGGGGACTAATTTAAAAAAATAGTCCAATGTTCTCTCCCTCCCTGAAATTAAGCCCTTTGAAAGTTTGAATTTATAATATAGGGATCTTTAGGGATAAGACAATGTAAGATAAATCCTTATAATAAAGTAACAGAATGTCGATTTGTGTGTGTCTTTTTACCGAAGGATCTCGCTAACCGCTGAACCGATCGGGTTCTCCTTAAAAAGGTAGCTTTTCATAGGTCCCGGGAAGGATTATAACTATTTTTGGGGGAGGGCACCACCACCCTCCTAAGAGAAATCACACAAAATTTTTTTTTTTAATATTCGCAATATAGAAATCACACCTTTTTTTTACTTTTTTCTTTTTAAAACTTAAATAAAAGATTAGCCGTTGGAATTCAACTCCCCTCTTCTCAAGTAGTAGTAGCCGCTAGTATAGGTATATATAATACACTTGCAATTGTATTAAAAAGATAAAAGTTATAGGTGGAAATGTTTGGACATTTTAAGTTTTCTCAACCTATTAAACCTGATAGATGTGCAGAAGTGATGTTACACCATATTTGAATTTCAGGAAATAACATTGGTTTACCTTATACTTATCTATTCTTTATTCAACAATATTTTATTTGAAGAAGGATGACAACATATCATCTTTCAAAGCTTCATAAAAAAAAGGAAACATGAAAATCTTGTTATAGATGAAAGACAATGAAATTATGTACACCCCCTATGATGATAAATAAACTGAATTACCCCATCTGTAGATTTAAATTTATTGGTAAAACATTTGGACACTCCAAGTTGGAAAACCAAACAATCAAAATACTCAATGTTTTAGAGCCAACTGATAAGATAACATGGTTACAAAACTTTGTGTACAAGTATAATTTACAGATTCATGTTTGAACACTGTCGGACAATTTTTTCCCCCTAAATTTCTTATTAACAAAAACAAGCCTGTTATAATACTGAATGATATCTTCATCACTTAAAGTACATATACAATACATACAGTAATAGTTTTATGTTTGCCCAACGTTTGAAATGTAGATGCGGCCTACATCTAAAGATGCCATTTGGATTTTTAAAAATATCTTTGAACATATTATAAATGATTTTTCTACCTTGTTTTACAATATCAAGCTAGTTATAAAAATAACAGGGGCATATATATTATACAAAGTATATATACAGTAATACCTTATTACATAAGGCAGGCCCTTTTGCCAATAATACAAATTGTGAGATTATGTGTAATAAATGTTGTCGCAAATATAGGTATTAAATGATTTGTTATTACCTGGTTTTACAAGATCAAGCCTGTTATGATACTCTAGCGTGTCTTTATCTGTAACATTCTGGGGCAATAGTAACCCAATCACAAGTCTTTTCTCCTAGAAAAAAATATATAACAAATATATAGTTCCTAATGCCCGCCCTCCGCCTTTTAAGAATAAATTGCAATATAAGGGTTTTCATGTGTTTTTTTTATACTTTAGATTAGGTTAGGTTGTAATGGGTACAGGGTATCTCCGCAGAGTTAGTTGATCTCAGGTACAAACCATCAAGAATATAATTCTGTACCCTTTACTATATATTTTTCTATATTAGGAACGTATTCAGTTCAGTAATATGCGATATCTTGACAAACAATAAAACTTTACAACTTTATATAACACTAGCACCAATGCCAATAAAATGACTCAAACCATACGAAGATTTAAAATTGAAAAAAAATAGCCTGAAACCAGAACCATGTTAAGCTTCTTAAAAATAGAGAACTCAATTTATTGAATTTTGATTGATTGGTTAATCAATTTTACTGTCCAAACGTTTCAACAACCTTTAACAGAAGGGGGAATTTTGTGTATCATCATTGGGGATATCATCAATTTATCGTCCACTGTCGTACCCCTTAAGATCACTGGTAAAGGCCTACTTCTACAGGGTCATTCAAGAGAAATGATTTTAAAAAAACTTAATTATGCATAGAAAATAAAACAATTATGTAAAATTCTTTATATATTTGGAAAACCTATTATGGGACATTTATGTTTCAAATATTAAAAAATGATTATTTCAACAAATTATGCCCTAAAAACCTTTTTGAAATTCAAATTGCGCAGCTTGTGTTAATAGTAGAAAAATGTTATGCATATCGTTAGTATCGTCATAGGCTCTAGTTTTCAATGTATAAAAACCATTCCTGTGCTACGTATGGTATAAGAGCTATGTGTTAAAATGTTCCAATTAATTAAAACTTTTAAACCTTTTTCTCACATTTTTCATCGTAGCTCCTAAACTACAAATAGCATATTTATATTATAAAAAACTTGAGATTATGACAAATCTAACGGTATGCACAACATTTTTCTACTATTAACACAAGCCGCGCAATTTGAATTTTAAAGATGTGTATATTTTTTTTACAACCTTTAAATTGGAAAATCTTCGAAAAAAAGACCTTTGTAAAAACCGGTTTTTTGAGCATAATTTATTGAAATAATCATTTTTAAATATTTGAAACATAAATGTCCCATAATAGGTTTTCTAAATATATAAAGGATTTTACATAATTGTTTTATTTTCTATGCATAATTAAGTTTTTTAAAAAATCATTTCTCTTGAATGACCCTATACAACCATGTAACAGAATGCAATATTAGAGGGCACCAAAAAATGACGTCATAAAATAAAGTTGTCCAATGAGAGGCGAGTATACAATGTAACTGAGCAATGGTAAATTTTATAATCGCCTATCATTTGTTATTTTATCGTATGACGTCATTTTTTCGGTGCCATTTTGCGCTGTCTCTATTAAAGGTTATCTAAGATTCAAATGAAAAACATTATTAAAATCTATTTACCTGCATCCGGCATATATCCTCTTAATGGATATAGGATATACGTGGATATTATGACAGGGGAAAATTTATAGTCAATTTAGGTTGCTAACATTGACATAATCTATTGGAAATTTCGTTCATTCAGTAGGAGGTGAGGGGTTGGGGTAAAAGGATTTATACCCCGTATCGTAATTTCAGTCAGTTGTGAGTATTACTTTATCAGAGTACTTGAAAATCCAGTGCAACATCCAAGTAATAATATATCGACTATTCTCTTATATTATATTGATTTTTAACAACGCATAAAGAAACAATAACATAACAATAACAAATTTTCAATAAAAATCTTTTAAAGAAATCTAATTTACCTTATTGATAGACTAATAAATAATTCATATGTTTTTCTTGAAAGAAAAATATTTAAACAAGGATGACAACATCCATAAAAGCGAAGCGCTGAAACGGTAGGACAAACGAACATTAACACTTGTATAGTATCAGAACTGAATAATCAGAATATAAATGTATAAGAGTCGATGCAAAATTATAAGTAAATTTGATGAAAAACTGAATAATACAAAATAATGTTTATGGACATACTTACATTTTTAGGACTTAATTATAGAGTTGCTTCGCTTATAATATTGTACTTTTATGTCCCAAGAATGAGTATACAAAAAATCAGATCAATCGGATAATTAGATCATATAAAAATTTGTTGTTAAAAAAGTAAAAAAATCAACATGTTTAAAATAGACGTACGGACATTCTGGTAATGATTATAGAGTTGCTACGCTTTCTAAATCGTACCTAACTACTACAGGAATCACCATGCAAAGTTTGAAATCGATAGGACAATTCTAACATGCCTAAATTAACGAAAAAAGCTATCCGTTACGGACGGACGTACTGACGGACCGACCCTAATTATAGAAAAGCTTCGCTTTAAAAAAAAAAGAAATCGACTAAGCATGTCATAAGCGCTTTACTGACAAGCATTTACTTAAAAACAGGGATCTAAAGGGATAAGACAATGGCCGATAAATTGATGTGAATTTCCTCCAATGATGATAAATTCCCCCTTCTGTAGATTACAATAAGTAGTTGATACGTTTGGACACTCAACTTAATAAACCAACCAATCAAAATTCAATTGTCCCCAAAGTTTTTAAGCCAACGAATAAGAAAACGTTATTATAAAACTTTGGGAACTAATGTAAAGTAGCAAAGCTACTAAATAATTGTTACCTGTACGTCTGGCTTGTCGTTAACAACTGTAAAATTATTCTGAACCCTGAAATAATTATTGTTAAGTTTAGACGATTTTTCAAAAATAATTCCAAAGATTTATAATTTTTATATGTCTTAAAGAATATTAAATCTTTAAAAGCTTCCATTAAAACAAAAAAAAATAAGATTTTAATCCCAATCAAAGAAATTAGATTAAACTTTCTTCAAAGTACTTGTCTTTTTGTCCGTAAAGAACTGCAATGAGCGAAATCTGATTTTTTTGGCCTAATTTACGATAGACGGCTGATTAGAACTAGAACAAGAACTAGAACTACTAGCCTTACCTGATAATATGCACGTCTCCAGCACTCAGGGTGCAGGGTAGGGTGAGAACTAGAACTAGTACTAGTACTACTAGCCTTACCTGATAATATGCACGTCTCCAGCACTCAGGGTGCAAGGTAGGGTGAGAACTAGAACTAGTACTAGTACTACTAGCCTTACCTGATAATATGCACGTCTCCAGCACTCAGGGTGCAGGGTAGGGTGAGAACTAGAACTAGAACTAGTACTAGTACTAGCCTTACCTGATAATATGCACGTCTCCAGCACTCAGGGTGCAGGGTAGGGTGAGAACTAGAACTAGAACCAGTACTAGTACTAGCCTTACCTGATAATATGCACGTCTCCAGCACTCAGGGTGCAGGGTAGGGTTAGAACTAGAACTAGTACTACTAGCCTTACCTGATAATATGCACGTCTCCAGCACTCAGGGTGCAGAGTAGGGTGAGAACTAGAACTAGAACTACTAGCCTTACCTGATAATATGCACGTCTCCAGCACTCAGGGTGCAAGGTAGGGTGAGAACTAGAACTAGTACTAGTACTACTAGCCTTACCTGATAATATGCACGTCTCCAGCACTCAGGGTGCAGGGTAGGGTGAGAACTAGAACTAGAACTAGTACTAGTACTAGCCTTACCTGATAATATGCACGTCTCCAGCACTCAGGGTGCAGGGTAGGGTGAGAACTAGAACCAGCCAAATCATTTTCTAATATTCTAGCTACAGTTTTTTAACTCATTTTATTCTCTAAATTGTGGTAATATTTATATATTTATAAGGTCACATTGGGCTCTTGAAGAAATGGTGGTTAGGGGGGGGGGGGAGAGGCTAATTTTAAATTTTAAAAAATTATGTCCCACCAAAAAAGAGAAATAAATGAAGGGGGGGAGGAATTATTCTATAGGCGATTACTTTAGAATGAGGGTTTTGTTACCCTCTCTTCTAATAGTTTTTAACCTTCCGTGGACTTATTGAAAGCTGTAAAGGAAAACCACATTGGTTCAGTGCTTAACGAGATCCTTCGCCACATACACACACACACACATCCAATTACTTTTGTAACAGAAAGATAAATCAAAATTTGTTGTCGACACAATTTTATATTAAAATATCTGCACACCATGTTTGGGAATTGTTGAATAAATTTAGGAAAGATTATTCATTCCACCTATCTTTCCTCATAGTGTTGTCATAATCCAGCAAATTATATTTAAGCATTATAAAAGCTAAATTAAATTTATAACTGGGTATTTTCTTACAAGTGGTCGGTTGAGTAATGATACCATCCACTCTTATATTGTTTTTTAAAAATAGCATTACCCCAGCGGGAGGGGGGTCCAATCTCTGCATGGCCTGTACCAGTGTACCTGGAGTGCTCTAAATAGTATACACAAATAATAACCTGTAGAGCATCATATGTGACGTCATAAAAATACAGCTAAAAAGGAGGGATGAGATAAGAATTGGGAATGAAACCCCTAAAAAAGAGACGGATTTAGATATATTTTTATGACGTCACACATGAAACTTTCTAGCGCTTCAAAAACCTAACCTAACGTGACCTATAATAATAAATACACAAAATCCATTTCAAAATATGAATGGGGTACTGTACTCAACTAGGCACTTTGGTGAAATCCACCAATTCTATCAATAACAAAAATGTCTTTAAAGTTTAAAACTATTTTTACCTATCAATTTATCAAGGAAAGTGATATTGGACTATTAATAACACTTTCCTAGAAGATTAAAACACGTTCTTGTTGAAAAAAGAACAAATTGTACAAACTCCAGTTTCCATACTTTTCCACCAATGATTTGTTGTTATTTGAAAACACCTCTCAGGAGAAGAAAAGAAAATTTGTGACAAATTTTCCTTTCATAAATGATAAATAATTTTGAATAATTTTTGGCAATAAAAATTAAATCTTTTTTTTTATCAGTTTGGAGCAATAAAATATATGTTTTTCTTATTAGTAATAAAAAGAATAAAATAAAACGAAGCAATTTATAGTGTCTTAAAAAGTGGATAAACGTTTGGCCGACCTATCCCAAATGATATCATATTAGAATTGTAAATTTTTTTGGTAATTGTATAATTCTATACTGTAAACAATTATAAAAGAACTTTTTCTATTTTTCTTTACCTTTTATTAATTTAGTAACTTTTTATAATAACAATTATAAAATCCATTGAAGCGAAGCGAAATAATTCAGAAAAGCTTTTCAAAGTCAAAATCTATCCTATATAACTAATACAATTCAACATTGTTAAATAGTTACTTTCTAGATTGTGCCCTATCCTTACAGGACTCTCCATACAAGGAATAAAATCAAAAGTTAAATGTCACAAAATGACTGACTTACAGACAGACGCTAAGCTTTAAACAGCTATTAATAATATGGAATGTTATTATCTATTATCTAATTCTTATTCTTTACTGTAAACATTACTTTAAAAGGATTATCTAAAAAATTTTTAACTTTATTGTAATAAACATTTTTAAAAAGTAGATTTTTAGATTTTCTATAATTAGGAAAAGTCCTGTAGTCCGACTGTCTGTTCGAAGTATATTTGAATTTTATTGTAGATAATACAATGTTAGAAATAATGTAGATTTCAAACCTTTTAATAGTCATTTCTCGAATCGTATAATAAACGGCTTTCCGCGGATATAGAATGTACAATTATAAGATTAAATCTAGTTTATTTAGCCGCACCGGCTAAAAAAACTGGTTTTAATCTATGATTGTACATTTTTATATTCGTAGAAAGCTGGATATAATACGATGCTAGACATAGTTTTTTTTTTTATTGATGAGAACCGGTTCATATCCACCGGATTCGAATGAATACGAGAAAATAAATGAACATCTGCTCTATATCTCACTCTATGTCTGTCTGAAGCTTAAGATCTCAGTAACCACTGAACCGATTGGGCTCTACTCTTCAGGGAGTATACCTACTGGTCCTGTGATGGTTTTAAGCTGTTTTCTTGGGAAAAGGGACACCCCCCCCCCTAAAAAAAAATGAAAAATACCCCCCCTTAAAAATTTTTTTTTATTTAAAAATTAAAATAACACAAAAACAGGTTGATCAAACCTCTTGGGGCAAAGCCCCTAGAGGCTATGGGCTAAGCCGCTAGTCGTGACATATAAAGTAGTAAGGTTTTTTTTTACTTTAGTTTAAGATTTCTGAAACCACTCAACTGTATGAGTTTGCAATTTTAGAAAAGCTTCACATTGGCCCCGGGATGGTTTTAGTTTTTTTTATAGATTTATGTCTTGGGTTGGTTTTAGGCTATGTTTCTGTTGATCACTAAATACTAGATACTAAATCCCTACATTCTATGGGCGCAGATGATAGTATTCTAATAGCTTGCACACTACATAATTTCATATATTTTTCACATGACGAGCTTCGTTCTTATGAATGTTGTCATCCTAGTTTAAGATGAAAAATTGTTCAATAATTTCAAAATAGAATTCTCTACCTTGAAAAAATCAAAAGATTATCCTATTGGAATAAACAAGGAGGAAGGGGCCATTGGACTGTTTATGACACTAGTCCCCAAAGTTTAGTAATAATATTTTCTTATTCGTTGGCTCAACAACGATGGGGACTTTAATTGAATATTGATTGCTTGGTGTATTACGTTGACTGTCTTAACGTTTTAACCACTAATTCTGATCTACAAAAGGATTTTTATCATTAGGGATGGACATCAATTTATCGGCCATTGTCTTATCCCTTTAGATCCCTGTTAAATAAATCATTTTCAAATTATATAATTTCCCATGAAAAGAGGGGTCATTGGACTGAAAATTATACTCCTCCTTATAGTTGTATTATTTGTTGGATTGGCTTTACGTTTATTTTATTAAATTTTTTAGTTTCCAAACTTTTCCATTAATGTTTTTGATCGGGGTTATTTTGTTGATTATAATTGATGTACAAAAAAGGTATATTTACCAAAATTGAGAATTTATCCTTCATATTGTCTTGTCTAAAGATTCATATATTTTTTATATTTATTTTGCTAATATATCAAAAGCTTTGCTTAAGTCAAATTGATAAAAAGTACAAAACAAACAGCTCGTTTAAAAAAAAGTATAATTGGTTTTGATTTGATTCTGATGGGATAAGACTGTAAATAGATGTAAATATATAAACAACCTCAAAAATCAGAAATACAAATTTTTGTATATAAATTTTATTGGTTGAAACGTTTAGGCACCGCCGCGCCGGTTTGAACCAACCAATGAAGAATTAAAATTTAACCAGCGTTTTTGAGGCAACGAATAGGAGAACGTGTGTATAAAACTTTGTGTACCAGTTCGATTTGCACACCAATGTCCCCTACTTCAATTATATTTAAAAAATATAAATATAACAAGGATGACAACATCCATAAAAGCGAAGCACTGAAACGGTAGGACAAACGGACATTAACACTTGTATAGTGTCATAACTGAATAATCATAATATAAATGTATAAGACTCAAAGCAAAATTGTAAGTAAATTTGTTGAAAAACTGCTTGATTCAGGATAATGTTTATGGACATACTTACATTTCTAGGACTTGATTAAAGAGTTGCTTCGCTTATTACATTATACTTTTTTGTCCCAGGAATCAATATACCAAAAATCAGATCAATCCGATGATTAGATCACATAAAAATTTGTTGTTAAAAAAGTAAAAAAATCAACATGTTTAAAATGGACGTACGGACATTTTGGTAATGATTATAGAGTTGCTATGCTTTTTAAATCGTACCTTACTACTAAAGGAATCACCATGCAGAATTTGAAATCGATAGGACAATTTTAACATGCCTAAATTAACTGAAAAAGCTATCCGTTACTGACGTACTGACGGACGGACGGACCAACCCTAATTATAGAAAAGCTTCGCTTTTAAAATATAAATATAAAAAATGTAATTTGAAAGTTGCATAATTCGTTTTTGAAAAAAATAAATGAATGGAAAAATTCACCTCACACCTAAATCTATCAAAATAAATTAAATCAAGAAACAGATTTTCAAATCAACTGTTTAATTCTCAGAGAATAAGAGATGTTTAAATATTTAATAATAACATTTCATTATTTTAGAGCATATTCTTTTAGTAAAGTAGCCTAATTGTAGAAAGGGTTTTAATAAAAAACTTCTTGCACTAAATCATTTACAATTAAATATATTCATCCAGTTCATGCTTATGTAATGAAAAAAATAAGCTGTTAGTTTACCTAATGTGAATCTGAATTAATGCACCACAGCACGAGTCCCAGCCCCTTTTTATGTCATATTTTTGCCATAATATAGGCGGAGTAGATAGTTTTATGTTATTTGACCGTATATCACAAAAAAAGTACTTTAGCCTATGTTTTTTTTAATTTTAAGTAAATATCATATTATATTGTTTATTAAATTATACTCTACTAGTGGCTTCGCCCCTAGAGGACTCTAGTGGCACTTTATGTTTTTTATATTCAAAATATGGCTATTTTGCGTTTGACGTTTATGTTTCGTTGAACTCTCTTTCTAAAATCGAGAAATTTAAAAAAAAAATTAATTTCTCTAGCGAGGGTGGTGGTACCCACCCTTAAAATAGTTATAAACCTTCCCGGGACATATAAAAATCTACCCTGTTAAGGAGAACCCGATCGGTTCAGTGGTTAGCGAGATCCTTTGGTACAAACATACAGACACAAACATCCTGTTACTTTAGTATAAGGATTAATAAATTTTATCCTAATTATTTTTTTTATTCAACATGTCTTTATTTTTCCCCCCTAAACATTTGTTATTCAAACCAACCTTCTGAATTACAGATATTACAGATGTGACAAAAAAGATTAATTTAATTTTCAACTCACATACATTTTAAAAAATCCGTGAACAATTTTTTAAAAATCTCTCAGCCCAGTAAGCTCTGAAGTTATAAAAACAAACATTTACAAAAGTAACACCTATTTTTCAATAGCACATCTAATTTATAACTAGGGTATGTCCTTACGTCTGTTTACTACACTGTCTGAAAATATCCAACAGGTTTAGAGACCAACATTAATTAGACAAGAAAAAAAACCTTTAAATCAATATATTAATAAAATTTGTAAATCTGTACTCGCTAGGCACTTTGAAGGAAAGCATTGATAAAAAATCGTTAATAAAATCATTGTTGTCATCAAATTATATATCTTTTTAAATAAACATAAACAAGTTAACTAATTATTTATTTTTATTCCAACAAAAAATATCGATTTTTAATGGCAAAAATACTACTGAATGAATTGAATATTTGCAAATTTCAGGTTATTTACTTACCCTTATTTATGAAAGGGATTAGTTTTGATAGTTACTCCGCCTACTTTTCTGACATCTCAATCATTTAAAAGGGGATTAACTATGCTTTTTAGAATAAAAAATCATTCTGTTATAATTTCATTTTCTTAATATCTTTTTTGTTATTATAGTTAGGATTATGAAACAAAAACAATTTTCCTGCTAGATTAATAAATATTTATTTTTTTTATATAAAACAATTTCTCTTCATAAGTAAGTTTTTCAAAATATCATTAACCTACAAGGACTCTATAATATGTGTAAAAAAAGCATTTAAATTAAAACCTAAATTTTTTATTACACTCCTTGAGTACTTTTCCAAACATTTCCTCGAATCAATTTTTGACTTTGTATGATGATTTGTTTACGTCAATACATAAGAAATATTTAAACAAAAATTTAAATAAAACAAGAATGACAAAAATGCATAAGTAGCGAAGCACAAAAAATATAGATGAAAAAAGGGCATAAGAGAAAGAGTGACATTTTTAAGATTTATTTATAGAGATGCTTCGATTATACTATTGAACCTTGATGTCCTAGGAAACATCATTACAATAAAATCAGACGTAGGATAATTATATCATACAAAAATTAGTTGTAAAAAACAAGTAATTATCAGCCTGTTTTAAATGAACGTACGGACTTTCTTAAAAACGGTTGTAGAGTTGCTACGCATCCTAAATCGTACCTAATCTGTTTACAAAGGTTTACAATCGATATGACAATTTTAACATGTGTAAATTACGTACATACACGTAAGTACGGACGGACTTACCCTAATCATAGAAAAGTGTCACTTTTAATATTTTCTTTGGAGGTTTCTCATAAAGTGCCAGGTTAAGTAAAGTAACTCCCAACCCCTATAAATAAATCGAAAATAAGACGGGGGTAGGGTGAGGTTGTTTTGCGTTTTTTTTTGTTTACAACTTCCAGTAAGGTTAGGTTATGTTGAGTAAAGGTCATCCCCTCAAGATTAGGGCCTCCCGTAGGAGTAAGGAACATGAAAAAAATATCTCCCTATTATCTTTAATTTATTTTAATAATAAGGGGTTCGGGGTTTTCATTGCTTGATAGGTACTTATAGTGAAAGTACCATGACTTTTTGTCAAATAACATATTACCGACACAAACTACTAAGTTTGTATGTCAACATAATTTCCAGAATCAACAGGATAATAAATATCAGGTATATATAAAGGGATAAGACAATGAATGATAAATTGTTATACATCCTCAATGATAGTAAACAAAATTGGCCTTTATGTAGATTAAAAATTTTGGTTGAAAAGTTTGGACACTGCAAGTACCCAAAGTTTTTGACCCAGCAAATAAGAAAATCTAGTAGTAAAACTTTGGGTACTAGTGTAATTTACAGTCCAATGTCTCCTCCCTCCCTGATTAACTAAAGACCATTTCGTGGTAAAAATGGACGGACAACTGAATGATCATTTCTCTCTTGGGTATCGTATTTTCCACACACACATACACACACACGCACACACACTTACACAAAGTTACGAGAGTAGAATAAAAGAGCAGTAACACAGAGTAACTAACATTGAGAGAGATAGTTCTAATAAGAGAGAAAAAAATAGAGGGATAGAAAGAAGAGAGAGAGAGAGAGAAATTAAGATATATCTATAATACAAAGTAGTACGATGTCCGTCTGTCTGTCTGAAGCTTAAGATCTCAGTAACCACTGAACCGATTGGGCTCTACTCTTCAGGGATATACCTATTGGTTTTAAGATATTTTCTTGGGGGGTGGGACATCCCCAACCCCCACGAAAAATGAAAAATGCCCCTCCCCCCCAATTTTTTTTTAAAACTAAAATTAAAAAAGGGGGAGTTCGACTACCCACGCCTCCCCCCTCAAAAAAAAAAGAAAAATTCAACCCAAAAATTTTTTATTTTGTTTTTCTTTTTAAATCTAAATAACACCTCTTGATTAAACCTCTTGGGGCACAACCCTAGAGGCTAGGTGCGAAGCCACTAGTCAATAAAAAAAGAAAAAGAGAAAACGACAAGTTATAGGTACAGTAAAAGGCTCCATATATAGCATTAATAGGGGCTTCACCCTTCGCCTCTAGTGCTTAGATGAATAGATAACCCCTAATTCTATTAGGGTCATTGGTGGTCTTCCCTAAAGTGTCTAGTGGAGCACAGAAAGCCCGATACTTTATTTTGAAGCAGAAGCTCTTTATGGTACCTCTAAAAAAATGACGTCATACAATGCAAATGACCAATAATAGGCCAATATACAGACTGCAATGCCAATGACAGGCCAGTATATATTTTAATTGACCAATGGTAGGCCAGTATACTTTTTTATTTGGTCAAAGGCAGGCAAGTAAGACGTCATTTTTTTATATAATTATATGAAAAGCTTCTTTGAAGAACATTGAAAAAAGGGAATGTCCTTACCCCAACCCTGGGGGTGCCTACGGCACCCCCAACTTTATAAGAGGGGGTATTTACCCCCCAAACAATTTTGAGGGGGTAAATACCTCCCACCAAAATAAAAAATCTCTAATAAAAAAAAATTTTTCTGGTTCAAAGTTCATTATTGTCAACCATATTTTTATTGCATGCTTAGAAAGTACTAAGATTAAACATATTTATTATAAAATAGGACCCACCCCTGTTAGACCAAAAAGTTTTGCTGATGACACTATTATAAGCACCATTTTAAAAGAAAACAAGGACGTGTTGGAACTTATAAACCTTCTGTCCAAATTAGAAAATAGTATAGGACTGCAAATAAATTTTGACAAAACAAAAATCTTAGTTCAAGGTTCATATCCAAGTGAATTATCAAAATTAGGCCAAATCGTGGAATACTTTAAACATTTAGGGATATATATTTCCTTTAATCAAACACTAGCTAAAGAAATGACATATAATGAACTTTGTTATAAATTAGAAAAGAAAGCTAAAAGGTTTCCCCTTAAGCCAGGATACAATCTGCTAAAAAGAAGAAATCTATGCTCTGCCCTACTTTCTTCTTCAGCCTATCACATCTACCGAGTTTACAACCCTGACGAGAAAACCCTGCAAAGATTGCAAAAAATTGTGCTGCAATTCCTATGGTCTCAAAGAAAAGAAGATGGTACCATTACTTCAAGAACAAAAATCGCTCGTCCAAGGATTGAATTAGATCTTAGAAGGGGTGGATTAAATTTATTATTACCAAAAAGCCAATCTTTCTCAATATGGATTAATAGTTTTATGAGTTGTCTTAAGTATGCATCTGACCACCCTGACACAAGTATTGGCTTAATTTTCACACACAAACACATGCCTATTAAGTCATTATTAAAGACTTTTAGTTTTCTTACTCTTACTAAATATCAAAAAACTTTCAAAGAACTTTATCCTTGCAAGGGCGGCGATTATTTCGAAAAAGCTTTAGAATTTTTCTACAACCTTGAACATGATAAATCAACATGTCTTTTTTCACCCATTCTGACATCCAATTTTGCAAATATTACTACACCCTTTACTAAAAATGACAAACACATTCTTTCTAATGCAAAAAAATTCACGATAGCTTCAATTTTAGAATGCAAAAAAATTGGTGCCAAAGCTCTATATCTACCAATTCTTGATCTCAATATACATGAATCAATTCATGATCTAATTCTAATTAACAAGTTACAAAAAGTGGTTGATGCGTTCAAGCCCTGCTTCTCTGCTACTAGTTTCAGCCTGCAAAAATCCAAGCTGTTCCTGAACCCACTTAGTTCATTGTTGGTAAAGAACAAGAAACTCTTTTCTTTTCATTTCAAACAAATGTATAAATCTAAAATTGACATAGAATTACCTTCTATAATGACAAGAAAAAGAGACAAACTGTTCTTTCCTGACAAGGAACTTTTTGAACTTACTATTAAGAAACTTTTTAATTTACCAATTATATTACATTTCAAAAACTTTTATCTAGAACAATTGAATCGCACACTACCAAGCAAAAATAAACTATTTAAATTCAAATTAGTCGATTCAAATATTTGCAACAAATGTAATACAGAAAGCAATACAGATCATGCATTATTCTTTTGTTTATTTCCTTCTTATTTTATTCATAAACTAGCTGTCTTTTTAGATATTAAGTATAATAATGGACAACCTCAATTTATTTTTCTAAAAGAAAGCTTTTACCTATTTAATATGTATTATGATGATTTCTCGTTAAATGTATATACTCAACTATCCAATCTTATTTTAGCTGCAAAAGACAAATCACTCAAATTAAGCAAAGAAGACTGTATTTCAAATTGGAATAAAAACAACCTGCATGCCCATACAATTCTCCTAACCCAATTTTCCTTCAAACTGTTACAAAATGCAGGGCAAGAAACTAATTTTATCTCTGATTTTCTTGAGTTTTTAATAACACAGTGATTCCTGTTTTTTCTGATTAATTTCCAGCTACTAAGCTATGTTGATGTAAATAAAAGTCTCGTACTATAATATGTAATTCTGTATGTATATGTCTTTTCTTTATGAAATACATATCTTTAAAAACAATACTAAATATTTAATAAATGACGTAATAAAAAAGTACGATAAATGTTTATTTAAACCCAAACAAAACATGTAGGAGAATTTTGTAAGAGAATATATTTAAATTTATTTTGCATTAGAACAACTTGCAATGTGCACTTGTTCTCATTTATAGAGATATTTGAAAAAAAACATGTATGACAATTTCCATTAAAGCGAAGCTCTAAAATCAGAAGGAAGAACAAACGGAAATTAGCACTTGTAAGTGTCAGAACTTGATAACCACACATTAATTTTTAAAAGCGAAGCTTTTCTATAAATATGGTCGGCCCGTCCGTCCGTCCGGAACGGATAGCTTTTAGCTCCTCTCTCTACTGTATAAAAAAACTTACGACAATTTTACCCTGTCATAATATTCTATATCCATTAATAAAACGCATATACTTGCCTTGTAATTAAACGTATGTGTCATAATCTGGGTAATTAGTCAAGGATTAACAGAGAAAAGATAAAACAAAGTTCTTTCCCTCAAAGCGCCCAGCGAGCATTAAAACCTCCACTAATTTTCTTATATTAATTGAATATAAGGGGAAAAGGGTTTTGTTTTATTTTTTAAAATCTTTTCATTGAGAAAACCTAACCCTCCCTCTCCCTTTTGGGGCAATTAATAGAAGTTGAGTTAGTAGTACATTTATATTCTGCTTATTCAATATAGACACTCTACAAGTGTTAATATTCATTTGTCCTTTGCTTTTAAGGATGTTGTCATCCTTGTTTTCAGTACAATGCATAGAGAAAGGATTTAGCATGTTTTTGTAAGGATTAAAAGTTAACACGTATTTTTATGATGTCATTTCCATATTTACGAGTCTTCTGCAGAGAGAGAGGGGACAATGGGCTGTTTATTACACTAGTACTCAAAAGTTTTATATTAACGTTTTCTCATTCGTTAGCTTTACAACTTTGGGGACTTTAATGAATTTTTATTGGTTTGTCATATAAGCTTAGTGTTCAAACGTTTGAACTATTAATTTTAAGCTACAGAAGGGGGAATTTAGTGTATCATCATCGGGGATGTACATCAATTTATCGGCCATTGTCTTATCCCTTTAGATCACTGAGTCTTATATCATTCAAACAAATTCTTTAATTGTTACATAGCGGATTTGTTTGTCAATTAAAACCTCGATAACCACTGAACCGATTGAGTTTTTCACTAAAAGGAAGCTCTACGTAGATCCCGAGAGAGTTTTAAGCTGTTTGTTTTTTATTTAAATGACTAGATGGTTTAAGGCTGTTTTCTGACTACTCCTTCCTCTTTGAATAAGGATACACTAAGTGCTAAGGGCGTTATCACTATCAATATATCAAACTAACAGGATCTGTGTCTGTCCCAAAGGATCTTGCTAACCGCTAAACCGATACGGTTCTCCTACAGTTTAGCTTTATCCTGGCAAGGTTTACAACTATTTTGGGGGCGGTTACCACAACACTCCCAAGAGAAATTGTCCCCATAAAGAATGACCCCCTCTCCAATTTTTTTTATATATTCTTTTTAAAACTAAAATTGAATGCGGTGCAGTGGTGTGAGTTCCCCCCTCCACCTCCAGTACCAATAGAGGCCTGTAGGGGCGTAGCCGATAGTTTTAAGATAAGTTAACATAAATAAACACAGAACGAGTCAAATAGTTGCCAAGGTAATCAAATTATTTAACTTTTTAAAAATAATTAGCGTATTCGCAATTTTATTGATGTATGTGTCTTTATTTAATTTGGGCTGCCTTTTAAAAGTTTACAGTTGACCTTCCCTTCCGTATTAAAATATTACATTATCAAATCACAAGAACTGCACATTAAATATAAAGGATATAAAATATACGTGGATATTATGACAGACAAAAAATTGTCTTCAATTAAAGTTACTAACATAGTAATCACTTATTGGTCAGTTAGTCCATTCAGTGATAGGGTAAAGGAGTAGATGGTTATTAGAGCCAGCTAGAAGTTTCACTTTATTAGAGTATATGATTATCTGGTGTAAGATCCAACTAATAATAAATCCATTCAGACCTTCCACTTAGTCTTACTCTTAAATGAATAAGACAATTGACGATAAATTGAGATACATCTCCAATGATGATAAACAAATTAACCCCTTCTGTAGATATTAGTTAAAAAGTTGGACACTACTAGTTTTAACCAACCATTCACAATTAAATTAAAATATCTAAAGTTTGTAACCCAACGAATAAAAATAACGGGGTTATTAACATTAGGTACAGTTCAAATTTACAACACATTTTCCCCTCCATCCCTGATATTTATTTATGCTATAGTATCGTTGTGCGAATATAAATATGCGGAAGTGAATTCACACTATGGTGCAGGGATATAAAGGGATAAGACAATGGCCGATAAATTGATGAACATCCCCATTGATGACACTCAAAATTACGGTACACCGACAAACGTCCTAATGCGACAAACCTCCTAAACGACAAACGTCCTAATGTGACATCTCTTAAGTAAAACGTCCTAATTTTTTTCAAAAAATAAATCTTCCAAATTTAATTTAAAAATGTTCTAAAATAAAAGGAAATAGATATATATTTTTTTATTTAGAAAATCAAAGGTTTATTTTTGTAATGCACAGTTGTATTGGGGTTCGAAACCATTCCGTTTGTGATAGCCAACACAGACTTTGGGAAAACCGTCGGACAGATTTGTAAAATTTAGCCTATGGTTAAAGTTATTCGATTTAAAAAATATTTTTTCCTGTGTTTTATCGCCATTTTGAATTTGATATTTTAAATATTTTTATAATTAGAGGATTTTGTCCTTAAATTTGGAAGATTTTTTTATTTCATAATTTTTGAAAATTTTTAGGACGTTTTACTAAAGAGATGTCGCATTAGGACGTTTGTCGTTTAGGAATTTTTGTCGTTTAGGAGGTTTGTCGCATTAGGACGTTTGTCGCGGTAGGACGTTTGTCGGTGTGCCAAAATTACCCCTTCTATGTATTAAAATTAGTGGTTGAAACATTTCAATTTAATAAACCAACCAATTAAAATTTAGTAAAAGTCCCAAAAGTTGTTAAGCCAACAAATAAGAAAACGTTATTGTAAAACTTTAGGAACTAGTGTAATAAACAGCCTAATGCCACCTCCCTCCCTTCTATATTGTCTACACTGTGGTGCTATAAATTAAATTTACGATTTATTTACTTTTCATTAGAATTAACCTTGGAAAAAAATACTGTATCTTAACACAATCGTTTTAATTAACTTAACAATAAATCCTTATATAAAAGTAAGAGGATGTCTGTCTGTCTGTTTGAACCAAAAAATTTTGCTAATTATCCTTCACAGTGTAGGTTCTCATTGGTCTTGGGAAAGCATTATATATAATTTTTTTTGGGTGGGGGGGGGGGTACCACAACCCTCCTTAAAGAAATCAAACCTAAGAAAGCCAACCCCTCACACCCGCAAAAAAAAAATTATTTTTCAAATTTTCCTTTTCGACAAAAAATGAAAGTGCCCCTTTAAATAAAGAGCCCCTAGAGACTTGTTGCGCAGCCCCTAACCTGTTATATAAAGTGGTAAGCTTTTTTTCTGTAGCGAAGGATCTTGCTAACCGTTGAACTGAAATAGTTTTCCTTTGTAAAGCTTCTTATAGGTTCAAGAAATGTTTTTGAATATTTTGGGAGAGGGTATATCAAATTAAAAATTGGGGGTGGGGGTCGACTTTTTCCTCCTCTAGAGGCTTCTAGGGGCGCAGCCGATAGTAGAGAACTATGTTGTTTTGTCCTCAACAAAACAACTTAGTAAATTAAAAGAAAGGATATAATATTAAGCTTAATATTATGTAAATCTAAATCAACCAATGTCGCGTAAATACCAAGTATCCGACTACCAATCTTTTAGTAATTCATGAAATATGTAATTGTACAAATAGTTTTCAAGTTTTACAAGTTATAATTGAACGCACAAAAAGTTTTTTCTCTTTTTGGACATCTTTCTCTCTTCTTTCTCACACAAAAACTTTTGAACTTTTATGATTGTTGATGTTTATTTTTGATATATAAACAGTCCAATTGGAGTTTTCTCTCAAAGTGCCTTGCTAAGCACAGAAACTGTCTCTCTATTTTTGAAAATATACTAAAAATAAAGGAAAGGGGGGGCGCAGGTTATGGTAGGTTATTTTAGGCACTAGGTAGCCCAACATGTGGGCTGCAGGGGGTTAGACATTGAAGAACAACTACACCCTTCCTTATTTTCAAATTTCTCAAATAAGGGGGGTCAGTTTATTTCTTTTAAAGTGCTACGATATTATGAAGGCTTGTATCTATTTTGAGGGTAAAATTGTCCCTAAAAAATAACCCTTACCCGCTACAATTTTTTTCCTTTTCCTTTTAAAACTAAAGTCAAAGTGATGTCTTCAAATGCCCCTCGAGTATACAATAAAACTTTAAGTATATAAAATACAAATATCAAAAATAAATCTTTAAATATCTTTTTAAAAGCGAAGCTTTTCTACAATTAGGGTCGGTCCGTCCGTCACAGAGAGTTAGCTCTTTTTGTTAATTTAAACAGGTTAAAATTGTCCTATGGATTCCAAACTTTGCATGATGATTCCTATAGTAGTTAGGTACAATTAAGAAAGCGTAGCAACTCTATAAACAATACCAGAATGTCCGTACGTCCATTTTAAACATGTCGATTTTTAACTTTTTTGACAACAATTTTTTGTATGTTAAAATTATCCGATTCTTCTGATTTTTTGATTCCTATTACAACAAGGTACAATGTAATAAGTAAAGCATCTCTATAAACAAGTCCCAAAAATGTAAGTATGCCCTTAAACAGTATCATCTATTTATGCAGTTTTGCAACAAATTTTCTTGAAATATTGTTTGTACTGATGCATTAATATTCTGCTAATTCAGTTCTGACAATCTACAAGTGTTAATGTTCGTTTGTCCTTCCATTTCAGAGCTTCGCTTTTATGGATGTTGTCATCCTTGTTAATATTTGGCTTACTACAAAGTTATGAACAATTTTTTTTTATAATAGCATCTTTATAACTTGGGCATTTCCTTAATTAGAGGAAGAGATATTGGGCTTATCATTACACTGGTACCCAAAGTTTTATAAAAAAGTTTTTTTATTTGTTGGCTAAACAACTTTGACAACTTTTATTTCAATTTGATTGGATGGTTCATTAAGATGAGTGTCCAAACGGTGTAATTATATATAATCTTCAGAAAGGGTGCAACTATTTTCGGCCATATTGTCTTACTTTTATCTTTTTAGATGTCTGATTGTGTCTATCTTCTTATATAAATATAATTACAGAAAGAATTCTAAACTCACTGTAAATCACTTTGAAAGAAAGAAATTATTTATTATCATGAACTATGAATCACTCCTGTAAGTCGTATATACTCTACTTATTAACTTGGCTCAAATCATAAGAAGTTATTCTTTTATGGGGTGTCATTACTAACCAACCAATAAATTAATAATTTTCTTATAGTAAAATTAGAAAATGTAAGGTTCAGTCGAGTTTTGTTATCCCCAAAGGGGTCGAATTCCCGGACTAACAAAACTGTTACCAATATTATGATTTTTATTTCATTGTTTGTTGAAAAATATCTGTAATACGATGCGAAACAATACCATACTAGAAAAAAGCACAAGGAACGTTGCAATATTTATGAAGCCTTTTTAAAAAGCCCTGCAATTAAAGGGTTGTTTGTCAGTTTTTTAGTAATAACCATACTTGTTTTATTACAAAGTAAAAATCTTATGTCATTTAAATCATAAACTGTTAATGTATTGTAAGGAAGCTTCGCTTCAAATACGCTACCAACCCTTTAATTAAACTACCTTTGGCTGTTGATTTTTTAAATTCAATGTATTGTGTTTTATCTTATTCTCCCACTCTTGCTATTTAACAACTTCTGAAGATTTGGCAAAGACATAGAATATTGAATAAAAGTAAACATTTAGGGGTTGGGAGGGGGGTTCACAGTTAATTCCTCGGACGATGTGGTCGACAAAATTTGTAGAGGTTTGAAAGGCTTATTAATTTTTATGCTAACTTGTGAAAACACGTTTAACGCCTATGAAATATTATTATTATATATTGCTCCTGAGATAAGAATTACAACATCTCAGAGACGAAAACTAATCCACTGCCGATTCTGTTTATTGCCTGAATAACTTTTGTTACATATGAGAACTCATACACCCCCCCCCCCCCGTTCTTTGTTACATTGTGTACTTTTAATTTAAGTAATGCGCATCAATATCAATTGGTATGTAGGAATAGTCATTTATTGAATTATACACAGCTTTCCTCGGATGTTAAAATGAAAAAATAAAACCATTTTTTTAACCCTGAGGGCAAAAGGCCCGCGCTAAACTGGTATGAATTTTGTAATTTTCACTTTTATATTCGTGGGAAATTGTCTGTAATTCGAGGCTATACACGATTTTTCAGTGCCAGTTCTAATCCAGCGGATATAAATCGGTTTTTTTAAGTGTACACTGTACAACCCTAGGTATAATATAAAAGCTTCATAAAATCAGGCCTAGCTATTCTAACAATCGATTCTAAAAAAAAATCACGAAACCTTAGGAAGATTCGCGATGCCAATATTTACGACTAGAGCTTTCAAGTGTGCGGGCAAACCAAACTATAGAAAAGTAACAAAATTTATTAATAAAAACTATGAATAAACCCACATTTATCACTGTAAATTTATTACTGCAAATTTATAAATCTCTCCAAAACACAACTACATTAAAACGATACAACATTTTGAAATCACATTAATAAAAAGAACTGAAATTTTGAAATGTTTTTCATGAACACTGCTCAAATTATATAGCATAAAACTAAGGGTAATAAAGTTATACTTTTCAGCTGGCTAAATTAACGATAATCCCCTTCCACCACGATACCCTCCTACTGGATGAACGAACTGACCAAAAAAAGCCAAATCCATTGTTAAATTATTCCAGAATTCCCCCAACTCTAAACATCCTTGTACAACAACAACAACAAAAAAGATAATACTTAACGACCTTATTAAAAAAATAACCTTTTTAACCCCAAGACATTTTGCTCAATTAACATTTTAAAAAGTTTACATAATCATATTTTTTTGGAATCGATAACTAATTAGAATTTTGATCTTTACATAAATTATTTACGCACATGATAAGTACAATGGAAGACAAAAGTTTCGCTAATCCTACCCCAGAAACAGTCCAACCCCCCTCAAAAAATTTTACCCCGGGGGGAAATTTTGGGGGGGATAAACAAATTTTACCCCTGCCAACAGATTTCAGGGGGGGTAATTACCCCCCACAAGCAAATTTTACCCCCGGGGTAAAAATTTTTTGGGGGGGGGGGTGTAAAAAAATTTGCGGCGCGCTTCGCGCGCCATTTTACCCCCCCCCAAAATAAAAAGCTTGGACGCCCCTGATCCAGGGGTATGGTTATTTAAATTTTAGCCAGCTGCGAGTATTACTTTATTCGAGTACATAAAAATCTGGGGCAAAATCCAAGTAATTATACATCGATTACAAAAGTGTTCTAATGTATTGGGCTGATAATAAAAAATCCAACTATTTTTACAAAAAATATAATAACAAGTCACGGGGGATTACTTTGGTCAAATTTACTTCTATCTAAAGTGGCAGAAATCCAGGTATTTTAATCATGTAATGCTTTGGATTAATAGGAAGGGGGGGGGGGTTCTGTGCCCCTAAGAACTTTAGGGAATATCACAAAAAATATTAAAAATCATACATAATTGAAATAACTGAATATATGTTTATATAAAAATTCAAAATAATTATAACAGAGAACTTATTTGTAATTTAAGGAAAACAATGGTAGACTAGAACTTTTATACATTTGACAATCAAAATTTGAGAATAACTATCTATTTATATGGTATATCTATCCTGTACCAAAAATTCTCGCTAACCGCTAATTTACAATATAGCTATTTATAGGTAAGTTTTTTTTGAATATTTTAGGGGAGGGTACCACCAACGTTTAAAGATTCCATCACCCCTAGAAAATTCCTGGAAAATTCTAAACTAAAATTGAATAGGGGGGGGGGGGGTGTCGACTACCTTCACCCCCTAACCACCAAAAGTGCCCCTAGAGGCCTATACGGACGTAGCCGCTAGTGTTTTATGAAAGAACACTTTTTTTAGATACTTGCGGCTACGCATTTAGAGGCACTAAAGATGGAGGGGAAGTGACCCTCGACCCCCTGTTTTCAATTAAAGCTTTAGAAAAAAAGTAAACAACTTTTTGTTAGGGTTAATTTTTTATGGGAGGGAAGAGATACCATTACCAAAAACAATTAAAAAAAACTTTCCTTGATCTATAAGAAGCTTCACTGTAATATAGAACTGTAAGCGGTTAGCGAGATTCTTCGCTACAGACAAAAAATGTCAAAGGTTAAACATAACATTTTTTAAATGTGGTTTAAGTATTAATAACAAAATATATCTTTTCAATAACTTAAACAAGGAAGACAACATCCATAAGTAGCAAAGCACAAAAAAATGTAATGAAGAAAATAGAAAATTAAAGAAGGAAAGAAAATCACCTTACATACGATAACAGAAAGAGGGACCAAAAGCAAATTACATACTGGAAATTCAGCTGTCTATCTTAAATGTCATCTTAGAAAGCTGGCGGACGTACAGACAATTCGAATTATAGAGTAGCTTCGCTACTTTGTGATATAATCATTTGAAAATTGTAACTTTTAAATAAACAAGAAAAATATAATTTAAAGTTCTTACAAAACTTTAAGAAAACACTTGAAACTAAAATAATTAGAATGTAAGAATTTAATCTTCATTTCTTTTAGATTTTAATTTGTTAGATGTATGTTCTTTCATTATATAGTTTGAGTAGCAAGTTCAATTGTTTACATTAGTGTACAAAAAAGATTCTAACACTATATAATAGACGATTGCCCTTTTCCAGTATGGCTTTGAAACCGATTAATAACCGCTGGATTAGAAACGATTCTCAGCTATAATGAAAAATCATGTATAGCATCGTATAAAAGACAATTTTCGACTAATATTAGAATAAAAATCGTATAGCAAAGCTGTCTATAATACGATGCGATAAGTAACTATTAGGTATAGTATTAAATTCTATTTTACAGAAATTTTTTTTTATCTTAAACTCGACAACGCATTTCATGATTTTTAGACAAAACTTGGTTTAAAACTTTTTTCTCTCATAAAACTGAGATAATACTATTTTTCCCCGTTTATTTGTATATATTTAATCTTGAATAAAAAATCGTTGGCAAAGATTGAAGAAAATTATATGCATTAAAATCAAGAAGGCAAAGTCGATGACTATTCCTGCAAAAAACATAGAGGTAGGTGGAAAAATGTTACAGCGACTTTAAAATACTGTTACTTAGCAATGGATGGACGGACGGACATGGCATAATTATGTAGAGTAGCCACACTTGTAAATAAGGCTAGGCGGACATATAATAATTAAAAAGATTGTACATTTTACATAGGACTAATGTATAAGTAAATATGCTTAAAATTGTTTTTTTTATTCTAGAAAATATGAAGCTAAACTTAATTGAAGTCTTTAGTGATGGTTAGAATCTCCTCCCATGTATGTACAAATTCCTTATTAAGCAGATAACGAAAAATATTTTAAACTTTAGAAAAAATCTACAAAAACCTATTTCCAGTATGGCCGCAAAACCGATTAATATCCTCTGGATCAGAAACAATTCTCAGCCATACTGAAAAAAACATTTCTAATATCGTATAAAAGACAATTTTCCACGAATATTAAAATAAAAACAATTATTCAAGTTTTGTTAGGCCGGGACTTCAGCTCATCAGAGCTAAAAAATGATGAATTTTATAATTTTTCATTTTAATATCCGCGGGAAACTGTCTATAAAAAGATGAGATAAATAACTTACCAATCACAATACTCCTGAGCTGGACCTTTAAATCGTTTTAGAGGTGCACTGAATCGGGGCGATTCAGAGGTGAACCGGAGGTGCGCTGATGGTGCGCCACAGCCACTGCTATAAAACATGGATCTTTAAAAGGTTTTCGGCGTGATGTTGCTAGATTGCTGGCGACACTCAATAACATATCCATAGGATATATGCCGGTACAGTTTTATAACTTATGCCAGGTCAGTACGGTGTTTTATATAAAACAATATATAATTTATTTTAAAAATAACTATAAAAATGTTTTCACAATAGTTTTGCAATAAAATATTAAACTAATTAAAAAAAATATTTATTTATTTAATATGGTTCACCCCGGTTTGGCGCGGCAATGCCACTCGTTAAGTGCCATTGCCGCGCTGGTACCGCGCAACTGGCCGCGCTGATTCGCCCATGCCATTTTGATTTAAAGATTGATATTAATAATCCGATGGTGTGCTGAACTGAATCGCCCCGATTCAGCGCACCTCTAAACGATACAGCTCTGATGTATGTACATTAAAATTTAAGATGGTACATATGTAAATTTTTACTGTGTTTAATTTAATTGTATTATGAAGCAGAAGCTTTCATTTGTGAGATTATTCTTTCTACAGCTCGGTTTCTTATCTGGGTGTCTGAAATAATTAGATTTTAACAACAATAATTTTTTTTATGAAAACTTATGACCTATTGGAATGAAAATAGGAACTCCTCGGAACCTTTAAAAATCATTTTGATACTTTTAGCAAGACTAGGGAAGATGAAGTGCATTTCAGAAAACTGATTTCAAGCATAATTAAGTTACAAGTTTACCACCAAACGGCCAATTAATCATCATGCTGTTTTGTGAAAAAAAAGCCAGCTAAATTAATCACAAATTGCATACATCACAAGAATGCAATTTTCAAGTCTTGATATTTCTTAACTACATGGTAGAAAATTGAAATTCTTTTAAAATATGCCCTATAAATGTAGTTTAAACCATTGAACAGGAAAAAAATTGCAGTTTACTAAATTCAAATATAAATGCATTTCGTGCAACTACCCCATTAAATATACCTAATAATTTCTTAAATCATAAATACTGCCTTTAGTATTTAGTAAATATTGGAGGGAAACATGGCTGTAGATCAATTCAAATTTAAAAATACTGACCTAGAGGTACTCTACACTCTGGACAGGTATCTATCTGTGGATTACTGAAACATTCTCCACATAACAGGTGACCTAAAAAATTATAATAATTGTTGTTCTATCATCTTTTTCAGGGAAGCTTTGTCTTTTCTTTCCATCAACAGACAGGCAGACAAACAAAATCCTTAAAAAATTTGGCTAGCCATGTGTTGACATTGTATAGATTTTTACCAGAGATCTTAAGGGATAAGACAACAAAGATAAATACTATTGAAGAAATTGTAGAAAACTATGTTTGTATTTAAGTTTACAAAGAGACACAATAGCTAAAAGTACAGGGATCATAAGGGATAAGACAATCCTTTTACTAAAGTAACAGGATATCTGTTTGTTTGTACCGAAAGATCTCGCTAACCGCTGAACTGATCGGGTTCTCCTTAGCAGGGTTAATTCTCATAGGTCCAGGGAAGGTTTATAACTATTTTTGGAGAGGATTTAAATTATTGGCTTGATCCAACCAATCAAGATTTAATGAAGGTACTCAAAGTTTTGGGAATAGTCCTTTTCGTGGCAACGCCCCTTAAGGGGCAATTCGTCGTATTTTTAAATGGCTTTTTATAGATTATTTTAGGTTAGGTTATATTGGGTTAGGTGATTGCCCCCGCAGGGGCTAGAAATAGGAGAAAAGCTACTGTGAAAATACGAAGAATCGCCCCATAAGGTGCGTTGCCACGAAAGGGACTATACCCAAAGTTTTTTATCCAACCATTAAGATTGTGCTTGATTGTAGAAGTCGCATTTAAAATAAGAAAATTATGAAATTCAACCGTCTCAGAAAATAAAAACACATTCCCTCCATATAATATTTATGTTCTTTAGAGCCTTACACATTTACTGACTAAGTTAGTTAAAAGGTAGCTGCTCATTGTTTAGGAGAATATTGTTTTCCCCAAAATGCTTTTTAGACTGACGACCAGATGGACCTTTTCCTTTTTCAAATTATTTAAATTTTTTTTTTGAAATAAAGAAAAAAAACTCAAAAGAGTAATTCTGACACTTAAAACACACTTAAATATTTCATGCTATTTCTTTTCCTCGTAAAAAACATTTCTTACAAAACAAAATATATTTTATTTTGATTTACAATCTGACGTTTTTCGTCATTATTTTAAGAATTAACATCTTATAAAGGTACTAGCGGCTACGCCCCTAGAGGCCTCTAGGGACATGTAAAATTATTTTTTTTCAATCTATTTTAAAATCAGGTAGGTATTTACCAAAAATATTTTTATGCCGCTAGATGGTGTTAATCATGTCCGCAGGGCGTCGTTTTTTTTATTTTTTTATTTGTCGATTTCTCTGGGGAGGGTGGTGGTACCCTCCCAAAAAATAGTTATAAACCTTCCCGGGACGTATGATAAGCTACCCTGTTAAAGAGAACCTAATATAATAACAGATCATACAACAAATATGATATTATACCTTCAGTACACTGCATAACATGTCCATCGGGCACATCCCAACAGATCATACAACAAATATGATATTATACCTTCAGTACACTGCATAACATGTCCCTCGGGCATATCCCAACAGATCATACAACAAATATGATATTATACCTTCAGTGCACTGCATAACATGTCCCTCTGGCATATCCCAACAGATCATACAACAAATATGATATTATACCTTCAGTACACTGCATAACATGTCCCTCGGGCATATCCCAACAGATCATACAACAAATATGATATTATACCTTCAGTACACTGCATAACATGTCCCTCGGGCACATCCCAACAGATCATACAACAAATATGATATTATACCTTCAGTACACTGCATAACATGTCCCTCGGGCACATCCCAACAGATCATACAACAAATATGATATTATACCTTCAGTACACTGCATAACATGTCCCTCGGGCACGTCCCAACAGATCATACAACAAATATCTCCGCTCCATTCCAAACCTAAACGAAATTGAATTAGTCAGGGATCTTAAGGGATAAGACGTTTTAGGACGTTAGATGAAAATTGATGTACACTGTATATCCCCAATGATGATAAACAAAATATCCATTCTGTAAATTATATTCATTGGTTAAAAAGTTCATTACCCCCCCCCCTGGAATTTTTTTTTATACAGTATGGTAATAATAATATATAGTACAAAGTAGAATGATATCTGTCCGTCCGTCCGTCTGTCCCTTAAGATCTCGGTAACCACTGGACCGATTATATTCTACCTACTCTTTAGGGAATATACCTACTGGTCCTGTGGTGGTTTTAGGCTATTTCTTTAAAATGTGGTGGTTGTTTTTTTTTTTAATTACCTCTTGGGGCAAAGCCACTAGAGGCGAGTGGCGAAGCCGCTAGTGTATAATATAAATTAGAACGAAATCTGTCCGACCCGCGAACCGATTGGGATCTACTATTCAGAGAATATAGCCTCTGTTCTTGCGGTGGTTTAAAGCTTCAGAGCCAAATACTAAGATATTGTGGATATAAATATTTGGGTACCAGTGTAATTTTTGGTCCAATGTCCCCTCCATCCCCGTTATTTACTGACCTGAACTAGTTTGTGCAGGGTTCGAACTTGACTCAACTTGGACACTCAAATTATTTATCTGTCGGCCTAGTTCTAAATAAGAATATTTTTTATCGCAGCTTTTATAATACATTATAGACAGCTTTCTGCAGATATTAAAGTAAAAACTTATAAGATTAAAATCCGTTTTGTTAGCCCCGAGGGGCAGAAGGTCCGGGCTAATACTACTGGTATTAATTTTAAGATTATTTTATTAATATTCGTGGAAACTTGTATGTAATACGATGCTATACATGATTTTTTAGTATTGCTGAAAACCAGAAAAGTATAAATGTCGGAGCTATAAAAAAAATTAAAGCATCCCAAGACTACTAAAATAGCTTAAAACTATTCTGGGACTGATACAAAGATTCCTTGCATAGCGAGGTATTAAGAGACAAGCAAAAAAACTTAGTTTTTCATAATGTTTTAATTCTTTTAAAAATACCTTGAAGTTGATATTCTAAACCATGAACCAAAGATCTGGCTTTATCTGCTTCATTTTCTACAAATTTTATTTTATTCAAATCCCCATGCTGGTCAACCAATCAATAAACCCTTTGATTGGGTTGAGTTGCGTTTGGCCAAGGAATTCCTACAGACGCCCTAAATACAAGCAACCCTTTAATTGCATGACCTTTGTCTGGAAGTCCTTACTCTGCATAGTTGTTAGATGGACCGGTTTTGAATCAAGACATTCTCCCTATACTGTAATTATTAACGCACATCTGACATTTACCTTTGACGTGGTGTTTTGCCAAGATCCGAACTAATCACCTACCCGACCACGAGAGCGTAAGGGCTATGGTTAAGTCACAGTCGCGGGTTATATTGATAAATACCCAATCTATATCACGCATCGTATTGAAAAGCTGAAAAAAAAGACTGAAAATAGCCTAAAACTATCCCAAGCAGTAAATATAAAACTAAATGTGTCCGGGACATATATGAAGCTTCCTTTAAAGCAGAACTCAATCGGTTCAACAGCTAATCTTCAGACAAAAAAAACTTACTGCTTTATATTATGTTGATTTGAATAAAAACCTAGATTATTAAGCATACTATGGGCTGTGTCTAAATTTCTTTTTAAAACAGTCTGAACATTTTTCAAAATCCATTAATACAAATTCATTAGGTATAGATTCCAGAGGAACATAAACTTTTGTCTTAAATCCTTTATATAAGTAACAGGATTTACGTAAGTCTGTACCAAGGGATCTCGCTTACCACTGAACCGATATGGTTCTCCTTTACAATGTAGCTTCTTATAGCACCTGGGATTGTTTATAATTGTCTTGGGGAAGGGTATCAAAAGAAATCGACCTAAGAGTAAAATGGCCGCACACAAATTTTCTTTAATTGTTGTTATAAAACTAAAAAAATTAAGGGGGTCGAATGTAACAACTTTTGTTTAATATATTTGACTTAAAGGTTCTGAAAGGTGATAATGGATTTTTTCCTGAACGTTGATTAATGACTGTTGTTGCTGTTTTGCAGTTGTGGCGGTTGCAAGTTGACCGTTACGGCGGGCTGACTCAATTTCACGTTGCTTCGCCTCCTTTTTCACCCTCTCCTTGCGGTTACTAAATATAAATATTACATGGAATTTCAGAAGCATCAATGGGGAAAAATGTATTTTTTTTCCAGAATGGCTTCGAAACCGATTAATATCCGCTGGCTTAGGACTGGTTCTTAGCCATACTGTAAAATTACGTATAGCATAAATCATAAAATTAATACCAGTTGTGTTAGTCCGGGCCTTTGGCTCCTCGGGGCTAACAGTACTGGTTTTTCATTTCAAAGTCCACGGAAAGCTGTCTACAATACGATGCAATGAATAACTTTTATCTGTCTTACCATGTAAAAATAAAAAAAATAAAGGTTTTGTATTACTTTAATGCTTAAAAGTAGCCAAAAGAAGTTGAGTCCATTTAAAAAATCATATTCGGTGCCTAAATTAAATTGCGCCTAATCTTACTAGAAATCTCAATTTCATTTTAACAAAGATGGCAACATTCATGAAAGCAAAGCTCTGAAATGGTAAGACAAATGACACTTGTAGAGTGTCGGAACTGAATAAGCAGAATTTAAATATATAAGTTTAAACAAAATTTTAAGTAAATTTGTTGTAAAACTGTTTAATTCAGGATACAATTTCAGGAGAAACGAACAATTTTAGGACTAGATTATAAGCTTCGCTTGTAAAATTGTACTATATTGTCATAAGAATCAGTATTCTAAAAATCAGATGAATAGGATTAGTATAGAAAAGCTTCGCTTTTAAAAATTAGGAGAATGAAATATGAAAATCATTTGTCAAACAGGTGTGCGGAAAGGTCAACTTGTTAATGTTGAGACTTAATGATATTTATAGGTTGCTGCACTTAAGGACTAATCGCATCATATTATATACAGCTTTCCGCGAATATTAAATGAAAAATTAAAATCAAAACTAGTTTTGTTAGACCTGAGGGCCGACGACCCAAGCTAACATAATTGTTTTAATACGATGCTATACATGATTTTTTAGTATGGCTGAGCCGGTTCTTATCCAACGGATATTAAACGATTTTGAGGCCATACTGGAAAAACGTTTCCATCATGTAACGAACGTTAAATGTAAAATCCTTTGGTTTTTTCTCAAAAGAATGAATCATTTTCATATAAAATATAGGTAGATATTATAGACTAGAGTTAAACTTGATAAAATAATCTTGCTATTGGCTAGGTTTATTCAATGTTTATTTACTTTCTTTTAGTTATCTGAATTCTGACTATTAACCCAATCTTCCATTATCTTCTCCCTGACGATTTCTTTTTAAAAAATATTTTAGGATCTTAATATTTTTTATTTCAAATTATCGTCCTGAAAGGGTTAAAATGTTTAGTCAACTGTTAAATTTTAGTTCAATGTCTGACTACATTATGCACGTATCGCTAGTATCAAATTATTTTAAAACTAAGTTTTCTTTTATTTTTACGATATTATAAATTTAAATTTTCTGTTTTATGGATAGAAATTTAATACTTCAATATAATTCAAATAGCAACATGAAATAAAAATAATGAATTCTATTTTCATACAGTAAAATAATGGGTCTTATTGTTCTGGTCAATGAGAGTTTATTACGGATTATTGGAGCACTATGAGTTTTAAACATTTATCGCTTGGAAAACTTGAGCTCATATATAGACATTTATTTCCTATATAGATCTGTCATGGATCTTGATGCAATAAAGTAGGCTGTTTTGTAAATGTTAAAAATTGGAAGATTTCATTAAACAAAAGTTCCTGCAAATATAGGTATTAAATCAAAGTATCTTTATTTTTTTTTATTGGAAAACAAATATGATTAATTCCTTAATAGATGTGTCAACAATAGTTGCAATCACTCTCAGGGATCTTAAGGGATAAGGCAATGGCTGATAAATTGATTAATATCCACAATGATTTTACAAAATTGTTGTTGAAACATTTGGACACCCAATTTAATGGACCAACCAATCAACATTTCATAAAAGTCCCAAAAATTGTTGAGCCAACGAATAAGAAAACGTTATCATAAAACTTTGGAGACTAGTGTAAATTTCAACCCAATGTCTCTCCTAATATATTAAACCTAATTTTAGACTACATTACTTTTCTTTTATCTTGTTTGGTAAACATAACTTGTATTGGTATACAAGCTTCTGTGCAGTAATAGAGTTTACTTAGATTAGAAAGTAATTGAGTTAACTTAGAATTTGTAGGGTTAAATAAGAAAGTAATTGGTTTAACTTAGAATGTGCAGGGTTAGATTTGAAAGTAGTTAAGTTAACTTAGAATTTGTAGGGAAAGTAATTGAGTTAACTTAGAATGTGCAGAGTCAAATTAGAATATAATAGAGTTAGCTTAGAATGAGCAGGGTTAGATTAGAAAGTAATTGAGTTATTTTAGAATGTGCATTGTTGGATTAGAGAATAATTGAGTTAAATTAGAATATGCAGGGTAATATCACAGAGTAATTGAGTTAACTTAGAATGTGCAAGCTTAGATTGAGAGTGCTTGAGGTAAACATAGAATGTGTAAGGTTGGATTAGAGAGTAATTGAGTTAGCGTAGAATGTGCAGGGTTAGATAGGAGAGTAAAGGAATTAACTTAGAATGCGCAGGGTTAGATTATAAAGTAATTGAGTTAACTTAGAATTTGCAGGGTTAAACTATAAAGTAATTGAGTTAAGGCATGGTCTATAAGCTGGAGTTACATTAAAGGATTGTGTCTTTTTAACCCTATACACTAAAAAAATAACTTCACAATCATGAAGTTTTTTTAAATATTACATATAGTATATTACTTATTTTTCACTTTCAATCATATCCAAAACAAGGAAAAAGAAAAGACATGTGTAATAATAAAATTGGGTCATCTTGTTGATAGTAATCATTCACATTGGAGTATGTGGAATATTAGAAAACTACAATTTTATGAATAATTTATTTATAACAAGAACCAAATAAATAGGAAATAATTGCTAAAATTGAAATATTTCTTCATATCTTAATTTAAATAGTACAACTTTATATAATAATAGGTAATTAAACATTACATGTAACTTTAAAAAAAATTAATAAAAAACTAACCCCAACTGGCCTAACCCTGTGGGGGACTAAACCAGGTAGGGAAGGCACATTGGGCTGTTTATTACACTAGTCTTCAAAGTTTTACAATAACGTTTTCTTATTCGTTTGCTTAATAACCTCTTAGACTTTTATTGGTTGGTTCATTTAGTTTAGTGTCCCTACGTTTCAACCACTAAATGAAATCTACAGAAGGGGTGATTTTGTGTATTATTATTAGGGATGTACATCAATTTATCGGCCATTGTCTTATCCCTAAAACACACCATTCCAGTAGATTTTAATCAGAGATAAAAAAAGGGGAGGTTCTTTCAAAATATGAAAATATGCATGGAGCAAAAAACACTTTTCTGACTGTACACAATATTGTACACAGGGATCTACACGGATAAGAAAATGGCAAATAAATTGATGTACATCCTTATAATAATACACAAAACAACCCTTTCTGAAAACTACAATTAAGGATTGAAACCTTTGAACACTCATCTTAACAAACCAATCAATCAATATTCAATAACAGTCCCCAAAGTTTTAAATAAGAATTATAAAACTTTGGGGACTTTTAATATAAACAGCCCAATGTCCCCTCCCTCCCTCCCTGCAATATTGTGCATCTTAACTTTTTAGTATTCATAACTAATACAGACTATGTCTATATTAATTTCTTTCATATGCCCTAGTTTCATATGTATCTTATTATCTAATATATACAGAAATTACTTGAATACAGTATTGATTTAATATGTCTAATTATTTTAGAAATCAATAATCGAAAAGTAAATAACAAAATGTACCTAATAAAAATAGCAAAATAAACTCATTATGTTGAAAATAAGCATACTCACTTTCTGGTAATAATTATACATAGATCTGCTACGCTTTCTATGTTGTAAGTAACTATTATCAGATATTTGAATTTCATGCTAAGTTGAAACCTATACGACAATTCTAACATTCTTAAATTATCAGAGCTATGTTACCAACTCTAAATGAAAAATTAAAATACATCATATTTAGATAATGTGAGAGCTCTAACCCTGCGTTGCTCTCCTAAACCTTACCTACCCTAAGATAAACATTAAAAATGTGTCTATCAAAAAGATAGTCCGTGGTCCTTTTTCAGTTTTAAGGAAAAATCACCAGATGACTGACCTGATTGCCAGCTGTATGGCCAGGATGCATCCCTGTCTGTTCTCCAGCTTGCTGGCCAGCCTCAGCGCTGTCTCGCCCCGGCCGTTCTTGAGATTTGTATTGGCACCGGAGTTGAGAAGGACTATCATGCACTGGTAGCAACCATTCTCAACTAAATTAAAAAAAAACATTATATCAAGTAGACAGACGTAAAATTAGAGTCTTACAGAAAATTCTTCCGTTACCCCTGCGGCGGTGAGCATTATCCTGTAGGTCTACGTAGTATCCAATACAACCTAACCTTACCTGACCTAATTTGGCCTAAGGTAATAAACAAAAAATAAAATAAATTTTTCATAGAATTCAGATATGCAATCGTTTTTTTTTTGTAGACCTCTTATTTTTTAAGTAATTTAAGTTTAAAAAAAAAAATTAAGTCGATTTTAAGGTACTAAAATGCAACAAAAAAAAGAAAGAAAATGGCCATTACGAACAAAAATAGTAAAATCTTTAATTTGACACCTTACTTTTTCAATTCTGTCAGGTAATTATTGAAAAAATCGATTTTTTTAAACCCACGAGAATAAAAACTCTGAACTTAATTTTATCATTTCACAAGTAAAAAAAATATGGGTTCATATATACCTTTAGAATCAGAAAAATATTACGAATCCATTGTAAGCAAAATTGAAAAAAAAGTTTACAATATAGTATATAAACTACAATAAAAGGAATTATATGAAAATATCATAATATATTGTACAGGCAACGTCTTAATTCTTGAATTGAGTATAAAAATGGGAAGGGGGTAAAGAGGGGGTAAAGAGGGGGTAAAAAAGGGAAGACGATAGTGTTGCCTGAACAAAAAATATAATTGGCCATTTGTTTATTTTTATATTTTTTTACTTTTTTTTCAATTTTGCTTACAATGGATTCGTAATATTTTTCTGATTCTAAAGGTATATATGCACCCATGTTTTTTATGTCTGTTTGAGAAAATATTTAGGTCTAAAGTTTTTATTAAACCGAGGTTAAAAAAATAGATTTTTTCAATAATTACTCAACAGAATTTTAAAAGTAAGGTGTCAAATTAAAGATCTTACTATTTTTGTTCTTACTGGCCATTTTCTTCTTTTATTTTGTTGCGTTTTAGTACCTTAAAACCGACTTAATTATTTTTAAAAAAAACTTAAATTACTTTAAAAATAAGAGGTCTACAAAAAAACCGAGGTATTTTCCTCTTAGTATTATTTTTAGCGATTTCGAAAATTTGAGTACCCCCCCCCCCCCCCGACAACAAAATAATAATTTAAGTAAACTATTATTAGGTTGGACTGGAGGAAGGGAGGGAGGGTATGTAAGGCGAGACACGAGCCTTGCCTTGCCTCCTTAGTCAACCATGCCAACCAGTTTAGGATCTCAGTCCCTCGCTACAAGGCATTCTGTAGTCGACTAACAAACAGCTTCAAGCTTTCAGTCTATTTATATACAGAATTCTTACTGTATTGTTTACCCCTTTCCCCTCCCATCTGACCAACAACCCCCTTATCCCCGCCCCCTTTATGTTCTCCCTCTCATCATGTGAGTGTCCGCGTACTTTTACTGTATTGTTTACCCCTTTCCTCTCCCATCTGAACAACAACCCCCTTTTCCCAGTCCCCTTTATGTTCTCCCTCTCGTCCGCGTATTTTTAGCAAGAACAATTTTGTTTGTGGGTTGCGTAGCAATATTTAAAAGAAATAGCCTAACCTAAAATAGTTTTTAGAAATTTAGAAAATTAAAGTACCCCCGACAACGAACATCTGTGGCCGCAGCGCTCGGCTCCCTAGCCTATAACCTAACCTAACCTAACCTAAAATAGTTTTTTGAAATTTAGAAAATTAAAGTACCCCAGACAACGAACATCCGTGGCCGCAGCGCTCGGCTCCCTAGCCTATAACCTAACCTAACCTAACCTAAAATAGTTTTTTGAAATTTAGAAAATTAAAGTACCCCAGACAACGAACATCCGTGGCCGCAGCGCTCGGCTCCCTAGCCTATAACCTAACCTAAAATAGTTTTTTGAAATTTAGAAAATTAAAGTACCCCAGACAACAAACATCCGTGGCCGCAGCGCTCGGCTCCCTAGCCTATAACCTAACCTAACCTAACCTAACCTAACCTAAAATAGTTTTTGAAATTTAGAAAATTAGAGTACCCCGACATCAAGTTGTGGACACGGGAAAAAGGCAAGCTTCAATTTAATTCAATAACGTGTCCGTGCTGTGTGGGGAAGCCGAGCGAAGCAATCTTTTCCTCCTCCCGCAGACTATCCAGACTGTCGGGGGGGGGGGGGGGGGGGGGGGCTACTCAAATTTTCAAATTGATAAAAATTTTTGTAACAGGATAACGCCAAAACCGATTGCATATCTGAATTCTATGAAAAATTTTACATCTACTACTTACTAAAAGAACCGGCTAGCTATAAAAAAAAAGTTGATACACCTTCTTTCAAATTAATTAATTGTGCTCAACCGCCAAAAATATTGTTTGGTCTGACAGTCAAAGGACAAGTATAACCAATCAGAGAGAGATAGGACAATGTCTGCTTATTACACTAGTCCCCAAAGTTTTATAATAAAGTTTTCTAATTCGTAAGGGTAACAACAAGTTAAGTGTTTAAACGTTTTAACAATTAACTTTAATCTACAGAAAAGGTAATTTTGAGTATTATCATTGGGGATCTACATCATTTAATCGGCCATTGTCTTATCCCTTTAAATCCCTGATAACCAATTCTAATTGAGGTGAACTCGAAACTGCCATCTGGCAGAAGCTTTACAAATTGTACAAAAGCCGTGGCAACGATTTTACAGTATAGATGTTTGACCTGGCAGCTACCTGGATCCCCCTGTTTGGGACCTTTTTCGTCTGCTAGCCAATTACTTCCTGTTCTTTTGTAGCGTCTTGGCTGTGTTTATATTCCCGACTTTATTGGTTGATTTTCAAAGAACAATTTAGAGTCGGCACAAGGTCCTCGGGAAGGGAACATACAGTTATTTAACCCCTTCCCCCTCTAATGTTTTACTCTAATGTGGCAACTCATTTTATGCTTCGCTACTACCAGAATTAATAATCCTTGTTTCATCAAAACAATAAAATTAAAATTCCAATTAATGAAAACTACTAAGAGGAACATTAAAACTTGAAAAGTATTTGCGTTTTAAAACTTTAAGTTTCTTGGGAAAAGTAAAAACATAAAGTTTAAATTGTAAGTGTAATTCTAGGCAGTGCTCGACAGCCGTGCATTTTTAACATTTGGCAGCTACAAATTTTTAAAATGGCTGCAGTGTCCTTAAAAATGGATCAGCGGTAAAATTCAAGCTTGTAGCAACGACCAGCTGTCATATTTGGCAGCTTTGTGTGTTGATTAACAAAAATAATGCTGCACGGATGTAGCTGCGGATATAGGAAGGGGGATATTAGGCTGTTTATTACACTAGTCCCCAAAGTTTTATAATAACGTTTTCTTATTCGTTGGCCCAACAACTTTTGGGACTTATATTGGATTTTGATTGGTTGGTTCATTAATTTGAGTGTCCAAACGTTTCATCCACTAATTGTATTCTACAGAGGGGTAATTTTGTGTATCATCATTGTGTGTATATCAATTTGTTGTCCATTGTCTCATCCTTTTCGATACCTGCTACGAATAAATATAAAAAGGCTTATTTCATCAAAGTTTTGGCGGCTGGTAGGCAAGTAATAAACAGCTAATATGGCTTTCATAAAAGCGCGGATAGGCCTCCAGGTACCGGAGCTCCAGGCCTCCAGGTGGTCTCTGTACAGGTAAAAATTAAAAATAAGATTTTTTTGAAGAGTTAGAAGTTAACTTATAAAACAAAATATACTTCTTTTTTATTGTTATTCACATATTTGAAGAAAAAACATACATATTTTGTCTCATAAGCTGACATCTAACTCTTTAAAAAAAAAAAATTTTTTCATTTTTACCTGTAGAGAGACAACCTGGAGGCCTGGAGCTCCGGAACCTGGAGGTCTATCCAAAAAATCTTAAATCTGGGGGAAATTCATCATATAAGAATGATTTTATCCCTAATAACCTATCCTCTCAGTCCAAAGACAAAGCCTATAATCACTGTTTACGCAAAAGTGTCAGAACTTCCCCCCCCCCCTTTGTTAATGTTTGTGCTCATTTAAGAGAAACTAAACAGAAATTTGCAATTTTGACACAATTGAGGAAAGATCATGAAAGATAAATCTTTTTCCCAAGACAACGCCAAAAAAATGTACCTAAATGTTTTAATAGTTATTTCTCGCATCGTATTATAAACGGCTTTCCGCGGATATAGAATGTACAATTATAAGATTAAAACCAGTTTTTTAGCCCCTAGGTGCCGTAGGCACGGGCTAAAAAAACTGGTTTTATTCTTATGATTGTACATTTTTATATTCGTAGAAAGCTGGATATAATACGATGCTAGACATAGTTTTTTCGTATGGATAAGAACCGGTTCCTATCCACCGGATTCGAATGAATACGAGAAAAGTAATTTTGAAGCATATGCATTAAATATTTATGGCGTCATTTTCACTGTCAAATCTAAGAAACAAAAAGGGTTTTATCATCGGTCTTTAATCGGTGGGGGTACAGCTATTGAACCCTAAAAAGATTAGTTTTCATAAAAAAATTTATTTCTTTTAGAAATTAAAAAAATTACTCTTATATCTCGTGACACACAGACAAATCTTTTAGAGGCCATTGTTTTGGAAGGCAAAAAAAATGACTAAAAGGCATTAGGTACAAAAATAAATCATTAAGGAAAAAGTACAAACCATATGTTTTTTTCAAAAATCTTTAAAATATTCGACTTACTTGCTAGATGTAGAAGTGTACTTCTTGATTCTCCACTAGTCAAATTTACATCTCCACCTAATAAACACAACAAGGATGACAACATCCATAAGTAGCAAAGCACAAAAAATCGTCGATTGGAATACGTACAGGTAGATTTAAAAGGTTTTTACTAAAATCAAGAATAGATTTATTGGATAAAATAAACATGAAACCTTGTTTTATTTTGCATGATGACGATGGTCAAAGTAAATTATATTAAAGATGCTCATAACAATGGGAAAAATTATTTTGATACAGATATCCCATAAAAGTTTGAAAATTGCATCAAAATAAACAAAGATATGGGGAAATATGTAAAGCATATAAAAATAGCCAAAAACCTGATAAAAGGCAGTCTGGCCGTCATGGTTGTTTTATTAAAACGACAAAAAATTTAATTTTTAAATCCTTAACTTAAAAAATTTGGAAAATCGGACCATATACACTGAAGATATGGAAAAAAGTGTGAAATATATAAAAATAGCCTAAAACCTGCTAAAAAGGCAATCTGGCCGTCATGGTTATTTTGTTTAAAAGACGGGAAATTTAATTTTGATATATATAACTGAAAAATTTTGAAAATCGGACTATAAACACTGAAGATATGGAGAAAAATGTTAAATATATAAAAAAAACAGTCTAAAACCTGCTAAAAAGGCAGTCTGGCCGTCATGGTTATTTTCTTTAAAAGACGGAAAATTTAATTTTGATATCTATAACTGAAAAAATTTTGAAAATCGGACCATAAACACTGAAGATATGGAGAAAAATGTGAAAAATATAAAAATAGCCTAAAACCTGCTGAAAAGGCAGTCTGGCCTTCATGGTTGTTCCTTTAAACGACGGGAAATTTAATTTTGATATCTGTAACTGAAAAAATTTTGAAAATCGGACCATAAACACTGAAGATATGGAGAAAAATGTGAAAAATATAAAAATAGCCTAAAACCTGCAAAAAATTGGTCCGAACGCCAATGATGTTTTATAGTCAATTGTGCTCCTTAATGATGGGAATGTTGTCAAAAAATTTCAGCATTCTATCTTTTATAGGAGCTGAGTAAATCCCATTTCCCCCATAGCGTTACGGACTGACGGACTGACGGACTGACTGACGGACGGACGGACGGACAAAGTGAATTATAGAGTAGCTTCGCTACTAAAAAGTGTATATAGAAGATTTTTAAAGGCGAAGCTTTCTGCATTCTTGAGGTATTTTTGTGTCTACAAGCAAGCGTAGCAACAGTACAATCATAACATGAAGTCTGGCCGTCCTTTTTTAAAAACACCTTCATGATATTCATGATATCTCATGATAGCATCTCTTTAGAATGTCTTACATGGAAACGAGGAGTTCAAAAAAGAAATCTACAATGATATTCAAAAACAACAACTATTGTACAGGGTATAAGCGTACCATCTCATAAAAATTGTCTTGACGAGACGAGGGGATAAGAAGAAATTTAGTTATAGAAAATTATAGGAAATCAAAAGTTTAATGTTTATAAAAAGACAAAAAAATAAAATAGACAAAAAATATTTCTCTTGATACAAGAGATAATATAGGGTCTTTTCGTGAAAATTTCCATAGCTAAGAAAATACAGAATTAAATGGCGTATCTAGATCAATGTTTTAATAAAACAAACAAAATAATAAACAAACTCCAAAAATTGGGAGAAACATGGATAACAATGTACATACAGGCAAAGGTAATGAATTTATAAATAATTGTGGACCTTAAAGACTTTTGGAAGCTACAATCTTAATATAAAAGCAAGAAAAGGTTCTAAAGGGTCATTCAAGAGAAATGATTTTTAAAAAACTTAATTATGCATAGAAAATAAAACAATTATGTAAAATCCTTTATATATTTGGAAAACCTATTATGGGATATTATGTTTTAAATATTTAAAAATGATTATTTCAAAAAATTATGCCCTAAAAACCGTTTTTTCCAAAGGCCTTTTTTTCGAAGATTTATGGATTTAAGGGGTGTTAAAAAAATACACACATTTTTTAAATTTGTATTTCGTGGCTTGTGTTAATAGTAGAAAAATGTTATGCATATCTTTAGAATCGTCATAAGCTCTAGTTTTTGAAAATATAAGACCCGTTTTTGTGCTATTTGTAGTTTAGGAGCTACGTTGAAAAATGTGAGAAAAAGGATGAAAAGTTTTAAGTAATTAGAACATTTTACCACGTAGCTCCTATACTATACGTAGCACAGGAATGGTTCTTATATATTAAGAAACTAGAGCCTATGACGATTCTAACTATATGCATAACATTTTTCTACTATTAACACAAGCTGCGCTATTTGAATTGAAAAAATGTGCGCATTTTTTTACAACCTTTCAATCAATAAATCTTTGAAAAAAAGGCCTTTGGAAAAACCGGTTTTTTGGGCATAATTTGTTGAAATAATCATTTTTAATTATTTGAAACATAAATGTCCCATAATATGTTTTCCAAATATATAAAGGATTTTACATAATTGTTTTATTTTCTATGCATAATTAAGTTTTTTAAAAAAATCATTTCTCTTAAATGACCCTGTAGAATTGATAAAGACATATAATACTTTGTGGTTATAGCTTAGAGTCGCCGCTGCATTAACTGCAAACAAAATATCCACCAAAATTCTAATCAAAAAAAAGCATAAAAAGGCTTAAAGTAGGATTTCACACCATTCAATTATACTTATAGCGTAGCTTTTAGAATAGTCGAAGATGATATAATGTTTCCACGGCTAACCAAAAAAAAAATGATAATATTCAATCCAAGGTTAAAAAAAACTCGCAGCCTATAATACGAAAGAACTATCTAAAAAGTTTGGAAATTGCTACTTATGTACGTACAATACAAAAAAGAGTACCTAGCTCATAGCTGTGATACTAGAAAAAAAACACTAGAAACAAAGCCAGCTTTCATTGTTTATTTATTTATTTTGAGTGGGTGTTAGGGTTTCAATTAACAGGAAACTTAACTAGAAATCAATTGGCGCATTTTCCCATTAATGTAAACAAATCCTATTTATCCTTAGCCTCGGATAGCCTATGTGATCTTATTTTGATTATCTCTGAACTAAATCTTGTTAAAGATAAGCATGATTATATGGTCAAACACCCAAAACCCTTTAATTACACGACCTTTGTCTGGAAGTCCTAAATGTGCCTGTTTGGGCCAATACATTCCCCCTTCTACTGATTTAACGCGCCTGACTCAGCAGCAGTAGGAACCATTATTAATGTCTTTAGTTATGACGCAGTCTTGGGCCAAGATTTGAACCTATTACCTGCCCGACAACGAGCGGATGCGCTAAGTGTTACGCCAATGATAAAGTTGCATACTTATAACATTGAAAAGTCATTATAGTTGGCTATCATACCTAATAAATTAGAAGTTTTAAAAAAAAAATTAATTTTTGTATCAAATGATACCTACATTTTGTAGAAAGGCAGGGTATATGTAGTATAATTCAAATAAATGGGATAATGTATGAATCAATGTTTACATTAAACATTGGGGAAAATCAAGGTCGCAAAAACTAACAATTATATATATCGGGGATTTCTAAAAACAAGTAAGAAGTTGGAAAGAAAATTTATTTATCGTATTAAAGATTGATTACCGCGGATATTTAAATGAAAAATTATAAGATTAAAAACAGTTTTGTTAGCCCCGAGGGACCGAAAACTCTAAAAACAAAACTATTATTAATTTTATGATTTTTATTTCAATATTCGTGGAAAATTGACTGTAAATGGTTTTAAGTATGGCTTAGTATTTGTTCTAATCCAACGGATATAAATCGGTTTCGAAGCCATACAGGAAAAGAAATATAAACGCCGCTATACCAATATAGGGCATATAGGTTGTTTGTATATTTTTATTTACAAACTCAATGTTAAGAAAATAAATATAAAGAAAGCGGTTGAAAAGTCAACCAAGAAAAATAATATAAATATTAAATACGTACCGAAAAAAAATTGTAAGTAATAGAAAGATATTCAGGAAAGTTAGGAAATGGCAATTTTTGCAAACTGTTTCTGTGTGTCAAAATAGTATTTTTCGGTTTCCATGATATTGAAAATGGACACAAACAATCTGGAAAGAAATGTAGTATTGATGCTTTTTTTCTTTTTGGGTTATGTTAAGTATGGAGTAGAAGATTAATATTTGAAAATTAGGTGAATGTATTTGCTTTGTTCAATTTAAAGGTATTTTGTTTCCTTCATATCGCCTTTAGGCCACAAATTAACCTTTTAACACAATCATATTTCCTTACTTAGAGCTTTATAGCAGCGATTTTACTGCGATATGTTTTATATAGTGATGGCAATTCGTCGAATTTTTGGGCCGGATTCGGATTCCGGATTCTTTAAAAAATCCGTCAAAAAAAGTGGCGGATTCCGGATTCTAGCAGTATTTTAAAAGGCTTAAAAAAAATAAGTGCTACATATGTCCTAAAAATTAATGTTCTTGGTGTTCTCTATAATTCACTTCCGAGAATCGAACCAGATTTTAAAAAATTTTACATGTAATGATGATAATCTTTGACTTCAAAAAGCGAGAGTTGAAAGAAAAAACTCAAGACGCTAATTTTAGCATACCAATTAAGAATCCGGAATCCGCTATTAAAAAACGGATTCCGGATCCGGATTCGGATTCCAAAATTTGCCCAAAAATTGGGCGGATTCCGGATCCCGGATTCCGGATTGCCAACCATCGTTTTATTTTATAAAAAAAGATTTAAGGAGGCCGGGGCGATAAAGCAATCCTATCATATAAAGAAGTAAGCTTATTTTGCCAATGTCTAAAGCTTAAGATTTCAATGCGGTAACCGATTGAGTCATTCTTTGCATATGTCCCGAGCCGGTCTAAGGCTATATTTAAGTTGGGATTGTTTTAGGTTATTTTTCTACCCACCTTCTTTCCTTCTTTTCTTCAATTAAAAAACTCCTGGATACTAAGGGGGCAGCTACTAGCATTGGATATAAAAAGTAACTTTACCTGCTAAAAGATATTCTTTCAACGTCTTAACGTCATCGTTTTGAAGGGCTTCTAACACTGACTTAGTAGTAGAAGTTTCGTTACTCATTTTTAACGATTTTATTATTTTCTGAAAATATACATATGTATTGTAGAATGTTTATGATAATTTTATACAGTTTTATGCTTTTTGCAATCTACACTACCTAATGAGTTTTACTAAATAATTGGATGATTTTTTGTAAATGTTTTAGAAGATTTTTTCAACATATCTAAATTTGAACAGCTACATTATTTAGGTTTTCTGCATTAGGATGAGATTTCATGGCGTTTATTAAGAATATTAGTATAGATTCTTTTTCTGTAATTTTTTCTATAAGACACAGTTGGCATTTATTAGAACCAGGATCAAAGGTTGGCTGCACAGAAAGGACCCTGTACTATGCTAACATATAAATATCATATAAAACAGTATTAAAAACTGAGCCTTGCTCTTAGCATCTTGGATGTGGGGGGATTTGTTTTAAAAGGAGAGGGGAATTAAAGTGGCATATATGCATAGCGATGCATTAGGGAGATGTAAAACCATTTATAAAGAGTGAAAGTAGGCCTTCTTAATTTCAATAGGGGTATTTCATTGCCCTCTTCTCAGCCCCGAGCTATATGCCACGCCAGCAGCCTAAATTTAATTAATTGAATAAATCTAAAATTAAAATAGCTAAAACTAACCAAACTGTAGAATTTAATAGGTTAAGTGGCTATCGAAGTCCTAATTGACAAACAAAACATTGTAAAAGAATAAACTTAAATGAGAGGCGCAGGATTTAAAAGATTAATTTCACAGTAATCATAATTTTCAGCAATAATTGTCCGTAAATTCCTAAAATTATTGAAAATTTGGAGTTAATAAAAATACATATATATATATTTTTTAGTTTTTTAAAATTCGTTCATAAACGAAGCGCTGTATATTAATAAATATAGCACACTTAAGAATATACAAACGGACGTACAATGTTATTAATAAAGAAGCTGCGCTACTTACAAATCAATACAAAAATAACTAAAATTCTATTTATATTTGACAAATTTTGTTGTGTTTATGTGACTATATGTCTGCTTTACGCAGTTACAACTGTCTGCTTTCTCAATGTAAACAACTTTCCCTATTTGTAGTTATTCTTCTCCTGGCAATTTTTCCCGCTGTGAATGTAGGTTTTTAAGTTTTGACCTCTAAATGTTTAAATTTTCCTTTACAAAAATACTCAAAACAGTTATCAATAAGTTTTAAAAAAGCACAAATGCATAACATTCAATTAGTAAAATGTAAACTATTTCTTGTAAAATGTAAAAGTCCAATTGAATAGGGGAGAAATGGCACAAAAGTTTTCTTCCAACAGCCCGGAACTTTCCCTTATCACGGAAAATGTCGTCTTTTATATAATTAAAATTTTTATTGGAACTTTTTTGTAAACAAGACTGTGGAAAATTAAATATTATGTGAAATAATAATATGTAGTATAATTATTTTGAATCAAGGATAACAGCATAAAAAAAACATAGAATGATAGTGAAAAAATCAGATTTTTTACGGTCATAAAAAAAGTAAGAAAAAGAAAGAAGTAGAATAGAAGCTATTAAGAATTATAAAAAAAATCACGAAACACTCATCAAAAATATTTATTTGCCTTTTGTTGCATAACCAATCCCAATGACCTTGATTCTAGCACATTTATTGCATCGTATTATAGACAGCTTTCCACAGATAGCAAAACTGAAAAGTTCTAGGATTTATTAAGTGGGGTCAAATAAGATCTTCTCATACAGATATTACTTAGTAGAGGGATAACTGTAGTTAAAGGAACATACTCAAATTATTACTTGTGAGTTGGCAAAAGGGGTAATTGCACGAAATGCATTTAAACTTGAATTTAGTGAACTGCATATGTTTTCCTGTTCAATGGTATAAACTACATTTGATTCTTATGAGCTTTTCTTTCTGTAGCTCATATAGTACCAAAGCTGAGCAAAATATCCAAAGGCAGCATTAACAATTTAGATAAAAACTTTTGGTTAAAATTTAAATAACATAAAAAAATTAAGAACAGCTATTTTTAGAAGACAAGTTTAAAGAATTTTTCAATCAAATTTTCATCTTTTAATGAATTAAAAGATCAGACTAGCACTAAGAACAGAAGAAAGGTCAAACATTAACAATCTTCTACTGTGTTTTTTATAATAACTTGCAATCTTTGTTCCTAATATACTTCTCATAATACCAGGTTGAATATCAAGAAATGGTTACTCCTGATGAAGCCATCAAGTCAAGATTTCTCTTATTGTTAAGGTAAGTCTTATCTTCTTGATTCATTGTATTACTATTGGTCTAGTCTGGTCATTCACACAATGTAAATTAGGTAACTTCTATTTATTTCACCTACAAATTAGGGAATATTACGGCCATAGGGATCATTATTGGACACATAAATGTTGAAATAGCTACCTAGCAAACTACTTCTTAATTGCCATGAGGGCCATAATATTCAATGACAAGATGAGACAAAAATACTGATTAGACCAGTTTGTCCTATCCATGAACCTTAATACCAAGTGAAATTTACAGTATATTGAGAAGAATCGCCCCCCTCGCTCTTTGACTAACTTTCAATGATTGTAGAGTAGCTATGCTACCAATATACTCAGGAATATTATCACCTTGTTGGTGCAATATAAATAATAAATATATTATAAGCTAATGTGCATTACAATAAAGAATAAGTTTAAATGAACACTAACCTGATTTGGCTAGAGCTCCTATGTCCAAGTGACAAAACAGAACCAACCAAAATCAGGGCATCTAGCAATATTTATAGATGTTGACACTCTCATGCCCAGATAGCTCTCAAGCTTTCTCTGCATGAATTGTCAACATGATAAACATTCCAATGATGCAATACATAAACAACATGCCAATGATTCAATCATAACAATTAATACAAGCAATATTAAGAAGGTGTGCACAGGTTACCACAATATTATCTTAAATTGACTTACCTTTAACCATCTTAATGTCACACACCTGACTCAGCAGAAGTAGGTACCAATTATACATCTCTAGCCTAAATTACTGTGTGTTCCAACTTGAAATACAAATCTGGTGAATGTATTTGGCCTTTGAAATTTAATGGTTTAGTTCAAAGATATTTTATCTTTATTTTTAGACCCCAATGTTTATACTGCCAAACCAGGAACTTGGTAGAGTCTACAATATCACTGTCAAGGCAATCAGTATTAATATGAAGTCAACAAGTCAAAGAGTCAATATCATCAATTGGTATTTGTTGAATATAAAAGTTTCACAACATTAGAAATGCTCATTTTGTTATTATCATTTACAATATGGTAGGTTTTTAAAAAACTATCTATTAATTGTTAATTTTATTGATCAAGAAACATATGGAATTCTATATTTTATTTGATAAATTATGTGTAGATTTTAGATTATAGGTTTAATTTGATAAAAAAAAAGATGAGATAAATATTTTGTTATGGAAATTTATTACATACTACAAAATTTTATAATGTTAGAAATTATATAATATTACAATTTGGAATTTCTGGCAAGAAACTAGCAGCACATGATTGCACCCAAGAAGGTCATGAAAGCACCAAGAGCTGAAACAAACAAAGCAATTTAGTCAATAAACAACAAGGATTACAATATCCATTAAAGCTTAACAAATAAATCATCCATGACAAATAAACTAACATTGACTAACATAGAGTATAATCTCATTGAATATTTACATTGTTTATAAGTTTTAACAAAAAAAATCTTGAAAATTAATTGAATACAGAATGATTTAAATACTTACTGTTTTTTGTATAGAATGATGCACTTATTACATTATACTTAATTGTGATCGGAATATTTTTTAAAATCAAGTTTTTTGGATAATAATATTAACAAAATTCTGTGCTTAAAAAGTAAAAAATCATTGCAATTAAAATAGACAAACAGTCTTTCTAGTAATGGTTACTCCCCTTGATATCAATAGTACAATTCAAACATTTTTAAAACTTACCAATGAGACCATACTTGAGAATATCAAGTAGAAGAAGTGGAGTTGACACCATGGACTTGATTTTGTCAATATTTTCCTAAAGAAAAAAAACAATTATATCTCAACAATCAATAATTATTAATTAAATAATTATAGATCTATATATTTCTGATAAATATTAATGCCAAAATATAGTTAGAATGCTTTAAGATTTTAAGCCTAACATTGCAACTAAATTAATGTATAAACTGATTAAGGATGCATTAACTTGGCAATAAAATAATAAAACAACTCCGATAAGATGAATAAAACAAGGATGACAACATCCATATGTAGCGAACCTCAAAAATGATGAAAGGTTATCGGGAAAAAATTTACTATAGAGCAGTGTCATACAATAATCATTAAACTTGATATAATAGTGAAAAAACGAACTTTTAAAATCATGCAACTTTTACTTTCACGAAAACTTACAATCTAGGAATCAATCTAGCACCGCAATTAATAGACAAATCTTAATGAAACTTAATGGAAATATGTAGAATATAAGCATATTCAATCCCTGATAATTTCAGACGTCAATCCTGAATAGGAATAGAGAAAACCACAAAAACCTAAAAATCTAGGAATCAATCTAGCACCCTAATTAATAAACAAATCTTAATAAAACTTGGTGAAAATATTTTAATGTATAATAAATTAATCTCTAAAAGTTTCAGCCTTCTATATTGAATAGGAATTGAGACAATCACCAAAACTTGAAAATCTAGGAATCGATCTAGCACCCCAAAAAAAACAGACAGGTGGACAAAACAATGTATAAATTAGATGGGCATATGTCATAGGAATCTTCTCTTGAAATTTCAGCTGTCTATCTTGAATAGGAGCCGAGAAAATCATGTTTTCCCCATAGCGTTAAGGACTGACGGATGGAGGGACTTACGAAAAAAGTGAATTATAGAGTAGCTTCACTACTCATAAGTTCTATGATTCTAGTAACATAAATTTTAAATTTTTTCAAAAGTATTATTGAAATTCACTTTGATGGTATGACAACTCTTTCTTTACCCTAACATTGTATACCTGATCAATGTCAGCTCCTTCATCCAGCCAGAGGACAGGGAAAGCTGGCAATGGTTTAATGTCCTTCAGGAATACAATCTCATCTCTTCCTGTGGGTACTATGGGCATGTTAATCTTAACAAAAAAATTCTAATGGAGTTTCAAGTAAGATAACAAATAACAGTCAGTTTTAACTGGGCTTGTCTTTTTGGTTATATAATTCACATAAAATAGTTATCTTGGTCTTTCTCAGGTTTCAGGCTATTTTATTGGGTATTGAAAATTGCTTCAAACCTCAAACCCTGAAAAATTTAATTCTGATACAGCTTAAAATGCAATGAAAGTATTTTGACCAACATGAACAGAAATTAATTGAACTACCTGTATTATTCTTATCAATCAGCTCAATTTAGGGAAACTTTTCTCTATCATTCAGGGAAATTATGTTGAGTACCATCAAAGAGACGGTTAACAATTTAATTGCACAAGCCTTGACTGGAAGTTGAAACTGTGTTATGTAATCAATTGCGAACCATAACAGCCCAATTCTCACACCAGATATAACAGCATAACAATTTAAATGTCTGGACTTATACCTGTTACCTACCTAATGGAAATCAGACAATGTCATGCTAATGTATCAGATTGCGTTGATAGCTCAACATGATCAACCTAATTTTTTATTGAAAATCTAACCTGAATTCTCTTGTGGGCTCTGACTACCATACCAGTAATGGGTTCAATATCCAAATAGGTCTGAAATGATATCACATGAATTACCTAATACTTCTAAATAACTGACAAGATTACACTTTCACTTACACCTCATTACACTTTCACTTACACCTCATTACACTTTCACTTACACCTCATTACACTTTCACTTACACTTCATTACACTTTCAACATACAACCATAATTAAGTTTTTTTAAGATTTATACCTGATCATTTGCTGCTGATGGCCTTTGCAAGCTATTATCTAGATAATTAAAGGGAGATAAATAAGATGAATACAATTATTTACTTTTAATTCATTTCTTTTCTATTACACTTATATTCTTTGTCAGTAGAGAAATAGCATCTTAATATAATACAAAAATTGAACAGATACTGAAATTGCACCAACAGTCATTTCAGGAAAAATGTGGTTTTCACCCCTATTTTTTTTCTTTAAGGTGTTAATATCCTCCCCATGTAAATTTTCCACCCTTCAGAAATTTTCTGATCATCATCTAATTTAAACTTAAATTGTTTGTTACTGTAAAAATTTTATTTTGTTATTTTAAAGACTTTTACATATATCTTACCAAAGTTATCCAATTGTTTTTCAGCCATAAAGAAGTGAGGAGAACACATGATGACAGGGGATTTTTGACACTGAAATAGTTAACAAATTTTCAAGAATAGTCCCTTTCGTGACAACTCCCCTTTAGGGGTGATTCGTCGTGTTTTTAAATGGCTTTTAATAGGTTATTTTAGGTTATATTGGGTTAGATGATTACCCCACAGGATTAGGCAATTAGTCCCGCAGTGTTAGAGCCCCACGCAGGGGCTAGAAATAGGAGAAAAGCTACTGTAAAAAAAAAAGAATTGTGCCGCGAAAGAGACTATACCAAAATTTTCTTCACTGTTAATTTAAAAATTGTTTAAAAATTTTTCAGCTTTAAAGTGGTGCTGTATTTGGTCAGGATTATTGGAACCAAAAAGTAATCTTTGACCAATTCAAGACATTTTAGTTATCATACTACGTCTCTTAGTGAAGTAAATAAAGCAAATGTAGCTTGGTCAGTTTAAATATAAAATCTTACGTATTCTAGATTTTGCAGACCATCATGACAATGCTCAATTTTACAATCTGAAATTTTGTATACATATATTACATCCAAATAGATCAAGAATAGAAGTAAAAGACAAAATATTTGCCTCATTGTCTTAATTTTAATTTTTTGGTTAAAAACTTACAGACTATTTCTTATGTAGTATTCTAATAATTTTAAAATCAAAAGTTAATTAGATATGACTCTGTGTTATTTTAGGAATATCATCCAATAAAAAAACTTACCACTAATGTCATATTCATCAGCATTTGCCCCAGGCTTTAAGCAGTCATCATTCTCTGGTATTTTTCTTAAACAAAAATTTATAAGCCAAAAATCTTAAAATGTCATATCTTTTCTTTACTATTGCTAAATATCAAGTGTAATGATTTTTTATAGTCATAAATTTATTGACTGTAACTGTCTTTTTGAATGTGTCCTTAGATTTAGTTTAAAATTTGTTAATTACCATCATAATGTAAAGATAAACAAATTTCATCCTTATGAATATAGAAAAAGAAAAATCATATTTTGTTTATTACATTAATTAATCTTGAAAAAGTTTGGTGAAATAAATTGATGTCATGTTGATATTGTGTCAGATGTTGCATGCATTACACTATTTTATTTAGTGATTGCTATGTTCGGGTATAGTCCCTTTCTTAACATTGCACCTTATGTGGCGATTCTTCGTATTTTTCACATTAGCTTTTCTTCTATTTCTAGCCTCTGTGGAGGGCTCTAACCCTGTGGGGCCAATTACCTAACCATGTGGGGCAATCACCTAACCCAATATAACCTAACCTAACCTAAAATAACCTATAAAAAGCCATTTTAAAAATACGACGAATCACCCTTATGGGGCGATGTTACATAAGGGACTATGTTCTAATAAATGATTATTAAAACTTACTTAGGATCAAAGTCTTTGCAGAAACAAATGTTGTCTTTCTTGTTTATATTGCCAGAATCTGAAATTAATAGTTTAAAATTATTGCATATATAAGTTACTATTTGAATTTATGAAAAAAATATAAATGAAAAATCTAACTTAAAATAAAGTGTTATCTACTTACCTAAAGGTACAATGTATCTGACAATATCAATTCCATCAATGTCTCCTTCGCCTAGAAAGCATATCTTACAATCATAGTTATTAGTGATGTACACATGTAATTTCCGAAACCCTTCAACCTCCTTGTTATACAAATTAATTGTTTAGTCATTATTATGTTGGCAGATGAAATTGTGGTATCCGCCTAGGTTAAATGGCAGACACCCGAGTTCAAATGACTACGGCAGTGCGAACAGACGTGGACACATATATTATAGAGAAGCTACGCTTCTCTAGCAATCACTAAATAACAAACAGAGTCTATTCAGATGTTCCTTTATTCAGGGTCTAAGGTTTACTAAAGTTATATACAACAAACAATAAATACACAGATTGGAATAAGTAATCATAAACAGAATCAATATAAATACATATACAATAATCAGTTTGGGCAATAATGATCCCCCATCCCTGGAAAGGGTGGGGGGAATTAACAATACAGCTTAACCATAATAAGGCTGTCAAAATCTATCATTAATTTTAGGCATAGGGAGGGGGTCGGCTGACCCCTTCCCCAGTACTCAGGGGAGGGCCCTCGGCCCTTCTCCGAACCAAGGTCAGGGTTGCCATAGAACATGGCTCACGGCTGCCGAATACCACAACTCTCCCCTCGGAAGGCTGGGAGGGGGTTTCCCTGCCAGACTTCCGACAGTGGTTGAGGCCTTTGGCCCGCTCATTAGGGGCTATTATATACAAGAGATAATGATTCAATGGAATCCTAGTGGTGGTTTTCATGGCTGATGGGCTCCCAACGTGGGATAGAAGGTAGAGGCTGGCTTTTGTTGGGCACGTAGCTCGGCGCCAGCGGGTGTCAGGTTGGCATGGGGCGCAGCCGCTGCGGGACCGGTCAGCAACGGGGCATTCTGGTTGTTGTTGGCAGCGGCTGGGGCACTGGCTACCAGGTTGACCGTCTGGGCGACAGCCTGGCCTCCCGAGGGGCCGCGGGGCTTCCCAGAGTGTGGCCCAGGCCTGCCTGGGCGGTCATTTCCACTATCGGCTGATTGCATGGATACCATCTCCTCGGCTGCTTCCCGGCCAATAGGAATGGCATCCCAGTCCACTGAAAAGTCCCAGGACTTGGCCTGGGTGAGCCTGGCTCTGGCCAAGGCCTTGCGATACAAGGTTGGGTGATACAGGAATACTTGTGACATCGCGTTCAGGGCGGCTCGTACACCTCCTTGTGCGGCTGCCAGGGAGATGATGGTTAAGTCCCCCAGCAGCTTGAGGATCAACAACAGCAGACACAGTATGGCTGCGCCATCTCCCCACTCGTGAATAGCCTGTCTGAATCCAGCCCAGACATCCAGGGTTGCTTCTCCTTCCTCCGCCAGTCGGTCAATATCGTAGGACACGATCCCATGGTCTCCGGTGGCTGAACAGCTGCCTTGCTGGACGCATGAGCCATACGACAGGCCGGTCAGCATGGCGGCCTTATACGCCGGAAACGCTAGTAGCTGCTGCCAGTCGTTCAGCTCGGCCTGCGAATACAATCCTCCCGAGCTGAAGTCATCCAAGGGCTCGGTCAGCAGCTGCTTGGGTGTATCCAGCGAGGGCGGCCTCTTCTTAGGTGCAGGAGTTAGCTCTATCCATCCTTCCTCAGCGTGTACAGTTAGGGGGTAGGTGGAGGAGCAGGGAATTTTGGTGGCGTGGCCGCTATACACCTTTGTCACGGCATCTACAAATCCTGTGGGCTCCACCGGCACCTTGTCCCAACATTCATTGCTCTCCCTGACCACGTACTTATTACGTTGGCAGGTAAGCTGGAGCAATACATCTCCCCTCAAAACAGAGAACGTGCTCCCCTGGACGCGCACCGGATGGGCCGGGTCTAGCTGCTGGAGCTTCCAGCAATTGGCCGCTACTTCTTCTGCTGCTGCGCTTCTCATTCGAGTTTCCAGGGTAAATCCGATGTAACCTGCATGTATCTGGGCCTGGAGGGGGACATCCACGTCCCTGGCCGATACTCTGGGCAACGCTGCCGCGGCCGGGTCGGCTGCCACGAACAATGCTGGGTGGTTGGTGGCATGGGCCTCAAAGTCGCAGTTCACTATTGAGGTGGGGGTAGTCATGTTGATGAAGAATTGGGCTTGATGGTCAACCAGGAACGCATCCATCACCAGGCTGGGCTGGAGGCTGCGGATCAGCCTCAAGGGGCAATCTCTCCCCAGGTGGTCCCACACGTAGGTGGCCTCTCCAGTGATACAGGACAGCTCGGAATGGGGACACTCTAGGGTCAGGTGGTCAGACTGGGACTCCACCCGTCCATTCTCGACTACGTAGGTTTCTTCCTTGACCAGCAGCCGTCGCTCCTGGAGCACTAATTCATTTCGGTACAGCTGGCCTTCAAAATGGACGTCCTCCCCTTCACAACCCAACCCCTCGGGGCTGTTGACCAATGCGCCCACCATATCGAGGGTAAAGAACAGGGGGTGGTTCAGCTGGAACGTCAATGGCTGGGTCTTGCCTGGCAGAGTGTAGACTCGGTTCCGGGCCAGGTCTCGGCACGTTTCTGGGTCAATCTTGGTTGGCCACATGAGGGTGGGGACCGAGGTCACCTTCAGGTGGCCCCAGACTCCACACCTAAATGTCCACTGGGACACTGCGAGTTGACAGCTATATCCCGTGGTCTCCCGAATCTTGACTTGCTGCAGGACATGTATCTCATGGCCCAAGGGCACCTCCTGGTGTAGCGGCTCCTTGCTACACATCTGCTCCTTGTTGTAGGCGGTGACATGGGTGGGGTTGGCACAGTCCCACCCTACCAAGACATAGCTAGTTGTAGGCCACACAGCTGCTAGCAGTAGGCCCCACAGAACCATCCACCAATGTGAGAATCTACCAGACAGCCATCGACCTCGCGCACGCCTCTGGGGATCCTCGGCTCGGGCCACGACTGCTTCTTGGGGCTGGACACTGCTGGGCTGCTCCTGGCTAGATATAAATTTCCATTGAGTGTTATCTTTGGACGCCCGGGGCGTCCCGATACCCTCCCCAATGACAGACTGACAGGCGACTGGCCCCAAGGTGTCCCTTCCCTCGTCCATGGCATGCCCAGTGGCATGGGGCTGGAGTGCGTGTGGCACAGGCTCGCCCTGTAGTACATCCCTCCCCTGCCCCAGGAACTCAGGTGCATGTGGCACAGGCAAGTCCTGATAACCCCAAATCTCAATCTCCCCAGCCTCTGGTGCGGGAGGCACAGGCAAGGCTGGAGGGTTACAATACTTACAATACATTTGTCAATTTTAACTTATCCTGGCTCAGTTGAGGGTGGTGGACAGCTGGACTCTCCCTGCTGGCAGGGGGCGCTGGATGGTGTATAGCTGGACTCTCCCTGCTGGCTGGTGGCGCTGGATGATGGATAGCTGGACCCTCCCTGCTGGCTGGTGGCGCGGGCTGACTGGGGGTGACGGATGTCACCCCTCCCTCTGGGGCTGCAGGCTCGTTCCAGGATCCAGGTATCTCGGTGGCGGCGACGGTTGTCGCCCCAGGCACCAGTGTAGGGGCGCTGGATAGCACCCCCCAGTCTTCGCAGGTGGCGGCGGCGGTTGCCGCCCCAGACATCAGCTTGGGGGTGCGGGGGTGCACCTCTCGTCCTTCCCACGTGGCGACGCCGGATGGCGCCCCATACATCAACTCCGATGCGCTGGCTAGCGCCTCTCGCCTCTCTTGCTCAGCGGCCGCCAGGGCCTCCCCGTACACTGTCTCGGTGGCGCTGGGTAGCGCCCCTCCGCTCTTGCTGGGTGGACTCGGTCTGGCAGGCCCCATCATGTTGAGGCTGAAGGGTTGAGGCCTCAGGACTTCTGGCTCCGCAATGTTGGTGGGCTGCACGAACTCCGGTCCCAAGTGGTTGAGGCTGAAGCCCAGGCCAACCCGGTTGGGTTCAGCCGCTCCTCCCAGCACGTTGATCCTAGCTGGGATGGTTCCAAACTGCGGCATTCCTTCGGATTGGCCCGCTGCGCTGGGGGCGGCTGCTTGCTGGAGTGTTGCTGGGGGCGCGCTCCCTTCCATGTTGGCTACTCTGCTGGGCTTTCCTGAGTGAGCGCCCTTGTCAGCTATGTGTCTCCGGCCGGCTACCTGGTCCCAGTCAGCCTTGCACTCGGCTGCCGTATGGCCTGCGTAATGGCAACGTTCACATTTGGCAGGACGGTCACGGCGTGGCTGGGTGCGTCGCTCTTCTAGGCTGACCTCCATAGGCGTAGGACAATCTCTGACTCGGTGGCCCTTCCCATGGCAGCGATAGCAGCGGCCTGGAATCTTGTCGTCTGGTGCAACCTTCCCCATCTGGTGGAGACCCGGAGCCAAGGCGCCAATCTCCATTGGCTCTGACTCATCATACTGGGGCAACTGGACGCTGGCCGATCCCGTGAGCCCGTCGGTGGCGTCCACTAGGCACACACCCTCCTTCAGCTGCTTGGTGATCATGGTCACGGTAAACATGGCTCGCCTTGTGTACTCAGGTACCGAGGCGATCTCATGACCCATCATAACGCGTTTCACATTAGCGTTACGAATGCCGCGATTTAGTTCATCTATCAATAACTCCAAATCTTCGTGGCTGTAGGCCTCCCGGTACAGCGCACACTTTGTGGATATGTAGGCTTGTATAGGCTCTGTCGAGTGCTGCCTGTAGTCTCTGAAGGCTTGCTTCAGGGTCTGAGACTCATAGGCTGGACGAAATAACATTTCACACTCGGCCTTGACTTGTTCGTATGTCAAGGCTTGGCCTGCCTCTCCAAACAGATGAGAGGCCATCTCCGCCGCTTGCCCCGCCAGGGATAGTAAAAGGGCGTTGCGGCGGTTCAGTGTGTCATGGGGGGGCACACGGTAAGCCGCCCATGACATTTCTAGTCTCCGGATGTGGGAATTCCAGGATTGCTTGGGCGGTCCTCGGTACTCCGGCAGGTTACTCAGCATCAGCTTGTGGTACTCGGCTGGAGCCGGCTGGGGATCGTCCTGGAGCCATCCTTGGAGCTGGTCGCCTCCTTGCGCTTGTGGCTGCTCCATCGGGTCAAAGGTTCAGCGGCGGGACACTAGGTTTTAAGTCAATACTATAGGTGGTTTACACTTATGGCTTTCTAGCCTAGCAGCCAACACTGTTTATCACTTGGTTGGTAGTTTAAACTACAAAGATCTAAAATAGGTGTACACTAGAATACTTGTCACTAGCTTCTGAGCTTTAAGGTAGGCTGGTAGGTGTAGATAGTTGTTGAGGGTCTGAACTGCTGTCAGGAACTGATTTGGTTTTCCTTATCACACTATAGATAGGAGGGAGGAGCTTGCAAGACCTTTTTTTCTAAAAATATCTCTGTTGTATGCTATGGAGTAGCTCCGCTCCTGTGTGTGTGTGTGTGCATGGAATCTCCTTTTCTTGCAACGCGCCTACGCGCCGTCAGATTGCGCACACAGGTAAAACGCGCATCTATCCCTCAATCTGCTCTCTCATTGGTCCGCTTTATCTCCTTCGTCCGTTGAATTTTTGTTGTGTCCCAAGCTCCGCTGCGCAACCCGTGAATTGCGCTCTGTTCTCCCGGTCGCTATCTCCGCACCGTGGACGGACTTATCCAAGCGTTGGGAGGAGGGGGAGTGCGTGAGGGGACGGGGTAAAGCCGTCCGTTCCCCCCCTATGGGGAGGGGGGTGCTGCAGGTTTGAAGTGACTGGGTGGTGAGGTAATTGTGCCTCTTCCTTAATCCTGGGCTTATTGTTATGTCACCTCAATTGTATTTGCTTCAATTTATGGTGGGCCCCTCCCCTTTCGTTGGGATTAGGGGGTGTATTACATCTAGGTTCTATTTTTGGCTTTATCACAATACACAACAAATTTGTTTACCAAGCCTTGCCCATAAATCTATTGTTCAGCTTTCACACCAGAGTGGTAATCCATAAAATCTGATATAATATCTGTTTTTCTAGATGGGTGGCTGCGCTGTAGCCTCTCAGGATACTTGGAGTTAACGTAGTTTTTCTTCTGCTTGGTACACTACACTCGTATTTTCGCTCACAGCTCGCAGCTATTTGGCTTGTTTCAGCCAGTCGGCGGCAGGGAATGTCCCGTCCTGCAGCGCCGTGTATCCGAATCCGGCTGGTGGCGGCAGGGAATGTCCCTTCCTGCAGCGCCGCTGGTTCGGATCCTGCTATCTCTTGCAGTAAATGTTGGCCTATTTTCAGCCGTTTGCACGTATTTGGCCTGTTTCAGCCCGTCTGCAGGCCTGTTTCAGCCCTTGAGCGCTCAATCCTCCGTTAGATGTCGGCGCTTCTCGCAGTTCTCTGTCAAGTTTCGCTGCTCTCCGCAGTCTCTCGTCCGATTTCGCTACTCTCTGCAGCTCGGGTTCCGCCACACTTAGTGGTCTTCCGCTAGGTTTCGCTTCCACAACTGCCGGATACAGAGTTAGACCTTGCTATCCAGGGTGGGTAATTCAGGTTGCTTGTGTCAGTTTTGCCAGTTTCACTGCTGGGAGTACCTTAGCCTCAGCTGCGCGTCTGCTCTACACTTGTGGTTTGCCGTAATCTCACACAGCTGTCACCAAAAGTTGTGGTATCCGCCTAGGTTAAATGGCAGACACCCGAGTTCAAATGACTACGGCAGTGCAAACAGACGTGGACACATATATTATAGAGAAGCTACGCTTCTCTAGCAATCACTAAATAACAAACAGAGTCTATTCAGATGTTCCTTTATTCAGGGTCTAAGGTTTACTAAAGTTATATACAACAAACAATAAATACACAGATTGGAATAAGTAATCATAAACAGAATCAATATAAATACATATACAATAATCAGTTTGGGCAATAATGATCCCCCATCCCTGGAAAGGGTGGGGGGAATTAACAATACAGCTTAACCAAAATACAGCTGTCAAAATCTATCATTAATTTTTGGCATAGGGAGGGGGTCGGCTGACTCCTTCCCCAGTACTCGGGGGAGGGCCCTCGGCCCTTCTCCGAACCAAGGTCAGGGTTGCCATAGAACATGGCTCACGGCTGCCGAATACCACAAAATAAAGAAATTAGAATCCATTACCTAAGTTTGATCATATAACAAAGAAACATTATGATAAAAAGTAGTAATATTTTCTTACTGTGGAATCTGAGAGGCATGGATCTGCAGAGATCCGTGGTAAAAATCCAGAGATCTTCATCACTTCTATCTCCAAGGAAGGGGGGAAATTGGTAGGCATCTGTTCCTCTAAAAATTACAAACAAATTATTTGGAATAATATTAATTATCATATGATTAATTGCTTTTTCATCTCAGATAATCTCAAAATAGTTAACTATTAAGGTAATCTAAGGCCCAAAAGATTCTATAGAATTTTTCAAAATATCCATTAAACATAAAACTAAACTTTATTGAGTAAAGTTAGCCATATCATACATAAAAAAACAGAATTGAACTTACAATTTTCTAAATTTGTGTACTATAAGTGTATCTTACTTTAAAATATTAAAGGGTGTTCTTATGGAGAAATGATTGCAGTTTAAAAACAGTGTGTCCAGTATATAAAATAATGAAAAGCTTGAGAGTCTGCAGTTGATATTGTACTGGAGATATATGATACACATTTTTACTTTTTCATACTTTGCAATTTTTTTCCCTATAAAGTTATTGTTTTCTTATAATAATGATTTGAAAATCAATTTGAGACTATAAAATCCATGTATCTCTTTATTTTTAATACAATTTAAATATTTTTACTATTTATTCTTTTCATAGACTAACAACCGTGCTTTTAAGCTGCACTTATATTTTGTTAAGATTCATCCTTTAAAAGAAATTACCTGATCCAGTTGCATTGACTGTAAGTGACAGTTCCTGAAATAAATTTCGTAAATATTGTTATATTAAGATACCTCAACTTTAAAGAAAGAAATGTAAAATTCATTAAATTCTTCTAATACTATAAAGACATACCTTCACCATTGGGATGAGGCCACCAGGTTGGGTCTCCCCTGCAATATATATGCTGTTAAATAGTTGAAAATATTCTACTAAATTGATTAATTTAAACATCTAGTATTATTTCTTAACTTGAAATTTTTTTATCTTCCTATTTAATAGAATAAATGAATTGGTGCTGTATAAATAAAAAGATTGAAAATATTTAAATAATCCTAAATCATGCTTAATATCATAGTTGCCTGAATTTGACGTTTAATTGAACTTTTTGAAAGAAAGTAACTTATCACCTGCGACAATTATGAGGTTTACCAGCAATAGTGCTAGGACAGGTTTCTAAAATTGATAAAAAGTTATTAGGAATATTGACTATTTTATTTCATTCAATTATTTCATCATGATTTGGCTTTAAACAGAAGAATTTGGAATCCTTTGATGATTATTTCTTTTTGTCATCTGGGGAAAAGAAAAGGACATTCAGAAGTAATTGTAAATCTAATTTCATGTCGGGTTCAGTTTATACCAGATTCAAGATCTCTTAGAAAAATAATGATTTTCACGAGTGGACTTTTTTGCTTACTGATTTCTGAAAGATCCTCAGCCAATTCATCAAGTTCAGGACCCCATCTGCTTATCATGGAATGTCTAAATTAAGAAAATTGGAGTATTTTCTACATATTCATCAAAGGGTTATATTATTAAATCCAATAAACAAGATGTAAAAAATATTTTACTTACACTTCTTTAGGGCTTGTAAATACTTCATAATTTTCATTGTGTGATGTATCATTCTAGATTAAATATGATTAGAAGACATGGATTAAGACAAGGTTTTTTTTCCATGAAGGAAGCAGATTCTAAGATAGAATTAAATATATTTTATAATTTAAAATATTTTTGCTTTATTAAAACTTTATAGATATATAAAATTTAAATTACCTTTTGATTAAATATAGCAAAACCATTATCTTGGATTGCAGGTGGAAGTTTGCTATCTAAAGTTAAAAATTATTTACATTTGAATATTTTTATTTACATTTTTAAATTAAATGAATATTACTTACTAAATAAGGAATTAGACAGAAGAAGCTTAACCAAATCATTCTTAACACCTGAAAAATAATTCTTTAGTTCTAAAACCAAAACGACATAACTATTATTTGATTTATTTATGGCATATAATTGAAAAAGTATGGGTGTTGATTGTATTTATGTTAAGAGGTAAAAAAAAAAATATTTTACCAAATTTACCAGATGTGAAAATGCCTTAACACCTTGTCCCTGTTTATAATTTCTACTTTGAAATATATTGATTTTAATAAAGCAGTTAAATGTAAACTTATATTCAAAGTTATAAACCTAAAAGTGCATTTTATATTGATCATATACCTCCAAAAAGAATGTTTTCAACTGTATCAGTCATTGCAATATCTTTTGAGTCAGGTGTGTTTTCTACTTTGCCATAATTAACCAAAGCATTCAAAGCAACGCCCTAAATAAAAGAAGCAATTATAGATTTTATAATAAATTCTATACAAAAAAATTAAATTAGCTTTTTTATGATTGTTAATTTAAAATTTAAGTTATAAAAATGTGTCCAATATTTTTAGGCACATACATAAGTTTAACTGACTTTCAGGCACGGGCTAACAAATACTTGATTTTTCGACATGGCTTGTTCTAATCCAGCGGATATTAATTGGTTTCAAAGTCTTACTGAAATGGTTATTTATTGCAAAGTATTATGAACAGCATTCCATGGATATAAATATATTATGTACAATTATAAGATTAAAATCAGTTTTTTTAGCCCTGAGATGCCGAATGCACACTGGCTAATAAAACTGTTTTTAATCTTATGATAGTAAATTTTTATATTGTAGAAAACTGGATATAATACAATACAATGCATAAATATGAATAAGAACCAGTAGTAATCAAGCATATATTAATCTGTTTTAAGCCATACTTTCCATTTACTTACCTGAGACATATCTCCTTCCTCTAATAATCAAATAAATAACAAATATTCTTTATTAAAAAATTATATTTTTTAAAGATCTTGGAGATTTTTTGTTAAATATTTGAGTGGAATCTTATAAATTGAGATAAAACTGTTTTTGAAGCTTTTTGGAAAGGGGTATCAAGAATATTTTCTGACACCCAAAAACAAAAAAAGTACTCAATGCACAAAGAAAAAAACTTTATGTGTGTTATTATTCTTATTTTCAACTCTGCAGTATTCTACAGGTGTCAGAGTATATCTTTGATATCCCTTTTAAATATGCTTCAAAAACAGTTTAATATATAAAATGAATTAGTGTGCAAAGATAAAAAAATTTATTATTCTCATGGGTGTTATTTATTTGTGACTCTTACTCATAGCAGCATCTACAGCACCAATAAGAGGCATATTTAGAATTTTTACAGTATCTGTATTCTTACATCCTATATAAAGAAAAATCTAAGATTTCATGTCTAATTATTTACAAGCAAAAGGAAGGATAAGCATATTTCATGAAATCTGTTAAAATTAAATTTATAAAAATAATTTGACAAATTATTTAATTTTTCTTCCATGAGTTGAATTCCAATGGGTTATCCTATTATATAAAGTAGTAAGCTTTTTTGTCTGTAGTGAAGGATCTCGCTAACCGCTAATCCGATATGGTTCTCCTTCACAGTGAAGCTACTTATATGTCCAGGGAAGGTTTTTTTATAACTATTTTAGGGTAGTTTATCTCCACCCTCCCAATAAAAATGACAACCCCCCTAAAAATTTTTTTTATTTAAAACTCAAAAAGAAAATGGGGGGTCAATTTTCCCTTCCCACCTCAAGTGCCCTTAGAGGCTTCTATGGGGCGTAGCTACAAGTATATGCAAAAAGTAGATGTTAAAGAATTCAATTTATGTTTGTTTGTTACCTTTAAGTCAGGGAAGGTTAAGTTATATTGGGTACTAGGTTACTGTTAGGGATCCCTGCTAGGGTTAAGCATAGAAAACAGAGGAGGGGGGGTATTTTCAGTGCTCAACAGACACTTTGTTGGAAAGCACAAAAATTTACCTACTACTGTTTTCAGTATATGAAGAAATGTGACTTTAAGGCTGAGCAAACTGCTTTCATGGATATTTTCAAAACACATATGTACAAAATGTTAGCCTGAAATAACCCCAACCAAACAGACAGATCATTGACTACTTAATAGATATTGATTACCTTCACATGACAATCCCTCATCAAAATCAAATTTTCTCCACTGGGAAAAATTGAGGCTGTTCTCTCCATATGACAGGTTTCTCTTTTCTCTAGTTTCCTACAAAACAAGGATATATTTACAACATTCAATAAAGCACAGAGCTGAATCTTTAGATTATTTAGTGCTGCCAACTGACCCAGCTGATGTCAGTGCTGCCAATAAAAAGTGGATCTTTAAATCAAAATGGCAGTGGTGATCCGGGAAACACCCACTGGCTCAGTGGCAGTAGTCATTTTGCGATGACAGTAAATGGTGAGTGATTTTTAAGTGTTTCATGGATTACCACTGTCATTTGATTTAAAGATTGCTATTATGTGAGCCACTGCTAAAATCAGCTCATTGGAGTGCGAGGCATATGTATCCTAGTGACTTAGAGATCCAGCTCAGTTAAACAAATTAGAATGTCATTCTATCAAGGCTAATATCTAAAATGGCTATGTGGTTTTCTTTTTTCATATAAAACAGTTAATGTTGTTTTTTGCTTCCTTAACCAATTTTTTAAAAGTTATTTGTTTTAGGTCCTTATTTTACTGAAATCTTTTGTTTTTTTTGTACAATATATTGTATTATCACATTTAAAAAAAAAACAATTCTTGAAAGCCCTTTATCTTTTGCATACACAAAATAAGAAAGAGAAAAGGAGAGTAGGGTAAGTCTCAACTCTAATATTTTACATTTTCCCGCAATTTCTCCAAAGAAGGAACAGTCCGCGCGGATTTCATTTTTTACATTTTTCAACCCCTAATATATGAGGGATCTCAGATAGCCTTTTTCAAAAAACTGTTTTTACCTTCCTAAGACCAGTGCCAGTGCCAGTTGCCATAAAAAAAACTTACCCTGTAGACATAGGGGCCTCTCTCCTCAAATTTGGCCACCTCTTCACCGGTCACAAACTTCTGGGGGTTGGTAAATTCAAAGAAGGTGAACTTCATGAACACAGGCACTGGGGGTGTGATCTAAATGTTAATTGATTTTACATTTTTAACAAAGGGGGTCATTTTTTTGCATAAAGTTGTGTGTTACCATTTAGACAAATATGCTTATTTAGTCAAGCTGTTCTTATGAATAAATGTATATATATATATGAAATGGTCATAACTAAGAACAGTTTGACCAAATAAGCGCATTTATCACAAAACTTTACGGAAATTACGCAAAAAATGTCCCTTTTTATGACCCAAACATCTAGTGTTAAAGATGGAAATGATTGGTGGGAAAGTTGGCGCACTTTTAATTACAGACCAATCATAAATCAACTAAGAATCCCTGAGTTTTTAAGCCAGCAAATGAATGAATGTGTCTTACGCCCTACCTAAGTATAATGTTTGAAATATCTGATTGTGTTTTTGGGTAATTTGCCAAAATCATAATTCTTAATTTAATCTATTTCTCGATTTTTAAAGTCAATGGCAAGTCAAAATAAAGTAAGAAATGTTTTTAAGGCCACTATTCTACAACTTAGAATTGATCAATAAATTACAGGAAACCCTTACAGATCGGGCCCCAATTCCCACCTTAATAGATCGGGGGGATAAGACAATTGACGATAAATTTATATTGAGGTAAGAATTTTGAAGTTTTATTTTGTAATCAAGCATTAGTAACACTACCCAAAGTTTTAAACCAATGAAAAGGTATCTTTAAAAAACTTTGGGTACTAGTGTAATTTGAAAAGTTACTTACAAAGTTTTTGTATCCCTCGCTGTCTGGGTCTGTGAGGTCAATATTCTTCTCCACTGTGTCCCTAGATATAATTTGTCCCAATTATGACAATCAAAATAACCCTTCTGTAATCAATTAATTCATTATTACTGAGATTTTGCAATATAACTTTTATTTACTTTAATAAAGTTATAATTGCAGCTGGCTATAATAACGAAACCCTCCATACACCTATGAATGAAATACGAACAAAGTAAGTTATACAGCAGGTATTCATTGGACATGAGAAAAAAATAGATAAAGTAATCGAGAAAATCACGAAACCTTTATAAAAATGTCTCTTGTAGCATGTCCAATAGACCGACATACCAAGTTATATCTCATTTTCCTCATAGTGGTTACAGGCTAAATGATAGACGGACAGAAAAAGTGAATTATAGAGTTGCTTTGTAACAATTTCTTACTCAATGATTCCAGGGAAAGCTCCCCAGCCAAGGCCAGCACCCAAACCTAAATAATTTCATTACATCATTTCAAACTTTATACAGATTTACACTGAATTTATTATCTGATTTGAAGCTCTAATACGTGTCCTAAAAATTAGCCTTGTGACGTCAATATATCCACCTCTTTTTAAGGGGTTTCCTATCCCACTTCTCGTCTCATCTCTCATTTTTATGACGTCACACGGCACATATTTTTTGTACAGTTTGTAAATTTTCCTGTTTTTTCTTAATTTTTGTCTGACTGTCGATTTTGTTGAACTTCGCAATGATGGATGGATATTTTCATCCTTCAACTCGTAGAGTAGGGCAATTCTAGCATGCCTCTAAGACAAACCAACACTAATTATAGACAAGCTGTGATTAAAAAGCACTTACCTATCAATACTATACCAAGTATGGCAAGTACTATCCGACAAATTGTCATTTTCTTCGCCATTTTGATATTTTTTGTTGTCTAATTTACCCTATAAAGCAAGAACAATTATATGCAAACATGTTGATAAGCTTATAGAGTAGCTTTCCTATTAAAAACTTCAGAAAAGGTTCAATGAATATATTGAAATCTATAAAAATATAATGGTTTGGATTAATTATAACTAGCGGCTATGTCCCTGGAGGCCTCCAGGGAAACTTAGGGTGGGTTAAGGGGGAGGGAGGGGGAATTGACCCCCAACCACTTTGAATTTTAGTTCTAAAGACAAAACTAAAAAAAATTGAGAAAGGGTCATTTTTATAAGGGCGATTGCTCTTGGGAGGGTCTATGAGAAGCTACCCTGTAAAGAAGAACCATATCAGTTCAGAGGTTAGTGAGATCCTTCGGTACACACACACAGATAGACATCCTGTTACTTTATTCTAAGGAATTATATATTCACAATGCTAAAAGTATTTATCAACTGGTAGGCCAAGCTGCTATACAGACTTTTCTCTTGGTCCATTCAGATAGACAGACAGGCAGACAGACATCCTGTTACTTTATTCTAAAGAATTATATATTCACAATGCTAAAAGTATTTATCAACTGGCAAGCCAAAATGCTACAGCTTTATCTCTTGCAGACAGACAGAGAGACAGACAGACATCCTGTTACTTTATTCTAAGGAATTAGATATTCACAAAGCTAAAAGTATTTGTCAACTGGCAAGCCAAAATGCTACAGCTTTATCTCTTGTTTATTTGTTCACTTATTATTTATCCTTATTATAAGCATTGCTTCTCTTTAATTAGTACTTTTTATAAATAGCATTAGGGGCCTCTAGGTGCACTATTTTCAATTTTAGGAGAACCATAATGGTTCAGCGGTTAATGAGATCCTTCAATGTAGGCAGATAGTTGGAAACACAAACATCCTGTTACTCCCAGGAATCCTAAGGGATAAGACAATGGACGATACAATGATGAACATCTTGTCTTCGTATCAATCTAATGTTATACAAGAGACGTTAAAAATGGTACATACTGCTTCTATGCTAGACGCGTGTCATGATAATAGTAAGATCAGGGGGAATGCCTTGGCGTTCATTAGCATGTATACAGTTAGGACTCCCAGACAAAGGTCATGTAATTATAGGGTTGTCAGTCTGCATGGTGCTTGATCTGACGTTATAGTTTCAAGAGGAGCAGCCTCGCCCTCGCAAATACGAGGTATTTTTTTATTAAGCCTACTTTGGATAACAATATATAGACCTATTTTTTTATCGCAAAATATTTTTGTAAACTCTGTTTTCTGCCTTATAGATATTTTCAAAATACAATGAAGAAGTGTGTTATAGTCAGAGAGAGAGAGAGAGAGAGAGGGGACAATGGGCTGTTTATTACACCAGTTCCCAAAGTTTTATAGTAATGTTTTCTTATTAGCTAGTTTAACAACTTTGGGGACTTTTAATGGATATTTGATTAGTTGGTTTATTAAGTTGAGTGTCCAAACGTTTCAGCCATTAACTGTAATCTACAAATGGGGTAATTTTGTGTTTTTAGATGGGGAATGTACATCAATTTAACGGCCATCGTTTTATCCCTTTAGATCCCCATGGTTATCGAATGAGTACGTTTTGATAGTGCTATAAAATGTCAATTTAATAGACAAAGTAATTTATCAATAGAAACTCATTAGCAATGCAAATCTTCTCACAGAAGTTCAGAAGCCTATCACATATTATATGTAACACGGAGTAAATCAGAAAATATTGAATTTAAACATTATGCAGATATAGTAGGTTGTAGAATCTTGTCATCTAGCTTAAATAGCAGCTGAGTAAGTTTCTTTTCCCCCATAGAATGACAGACGGACGGACGTTCAATCCATACATTGTGGAGTAGCTTCGCTACAAAAGATACGTAATGCTTAACTTGTGGTCAAAGTGTCCGTGACCTTTTTCGGGAAAATTAATTAGAAATCTTATTTGTTTAATAAACATTTTTTAAAAGATAAGACATTCGATATATTATTACCTGGATGTTGCACCAGATTTTCATGTACTCTGATAAAGTGATGCTTGCAGCTGGCTAAAATAACGATTACCCACATCCACATCCTCAATTCGAACGAAAAATTAGGAGAGGTTCCATAGACGTCCAAGCTTTTTATTTTGGGGGGGGGTAAAATTTTTTTAAGGGGGGGGGGGTAATTCGCTTTTGGAGGGGGTAATATGGCGCGCGAAGCAAATTTTTTTACCCCCCCAAAAAAAAAATTTTGAACACAGTAATAGTGTCTGACTGATTATGACGTAACAAAAAAAAATTAGCCAATGAGAGGCCGTTATTGACCAATAGTAAAATTTATAGTGGCCTCTCATTGGCTAATTTTTTTGTTACGTCATAATCAGTCAGACACTATTACTGTGTTCAAAAATTTTTACCCCGGGGGTAAAATTTGCTTGGGGGGGGGGGGGTAATTACCCCCCGCAAATTTTTTTTTTATTAGGGATTTTTTATTTTTTTTTTTGGGGGGGGGTAAAATTTTGGGAGGGGGTAATCGCCCCATTACCCCCCCCCCCTCCCTTGGACGTCTATGAGATGTTCATATTAGCAAGCTCAAATTTTCCCTTGTCAATATATCCACGTATATCCTAAATCCAATAATAAGAATAATAATTTGTTCTTTTAAAGGAAAACAAAAATGGAGACATTTCTGTCAAAGTATAATTTATCATTATAAACTTTATCAATATAAAGCTGATATTATAGGGACGTGCGAGGAAGAGGTAGATTCCAGGGATCTAAAGGGATAAGACAATGGCCGATAAGTTGAAGAACAGTACCAATGAATATACAAAAAATTACTCTTGCAGATTACAATTAGTTATTGAATCCTTACACTCAACTTAATAAACCAACAGATCAAAATTTAATTAAAGGCACCAAAGTTTTTAAAGCAACGAAGTAGAAAACTTTATAAGACTAGTGTAATAAACAGGTCAGTGTTCCCTCCCTCCCTGCTGTACCAAACAGCGACATACTAGAGACTTTAAAAATAATACCCAATGACTACATAAGTTTGAGAGAATGACTTGTCCCTTAAACGGGATCAACTTATTACCATGCACAGTTAGGACTTTGTGTAAGAAGGGGATTATTGAGTAAGTTTGGATACTTAATAGTCAAGTACATAATATCTGTACTACCCTTATCCCAAGCTCCTCTGCGGAGAGCGTCATTCTTTACGGTGACTTAATTTGGGACACCTGCCATACTCGGCGAGGGTGAGGTAATAACGAGTAGCTCTCATGAGATAGCGGGTCAAGTCATAATGTGCTTGAACGTGGAGCTTGAAAGCCCTAGTAGCTATACAAAAGAGTCTCAGCCTACTCCATGACTACTTAGGTCCAAACCCTAAGAGAATTTGGCTAATCAATCAATAAATCAAGGACTTCCAGACAAAGTTCATGCAATCAAAGGGTTGGTTGTCTGTTGGGTAATTATAGTAGGTAATAATCAAGAAACAAAATAGAAGTTGCAACAATTTATTTGATATCAAAGATATTATACATATTATCATGATGACTACATACACAGTAAATTAAATTTATCTTCATGCAAATAGTTTAACACGTTCCCATTATTATTACACATTCATTAGAATCATCAATTAAAGTTTTTTTTGGTGATTATAATAAATGCCTATTTTTTCAGACTATGTTTTATTATCATATATGCAGAAAATGCTTCACCTAAATTGTCCCATTTAAAAATAAAGTAATATATGCAGGGAAAAAAATTGAAAATGTTTTTTTTAACTTTAAAAATCATTGAAAGGCTGTACTGTTTTAAGACCTGGGGATTTTAAGGGGTAAATTGATGTACATTTATGAAAATTGCTAAATGAAGGTGTCCTAACTTTTGTGATTTTTTAGAATAGCTAGTCGGTGTTTTTAGTAAGTGGTAGATGTAAAATAATCCATAGAATTTAGATATGCAATCGTTTTTTTTTGTAGAACTCTTAATTTGAAGTAATTTAAGTTTTTAAAAATAATTTGGTTTTAAGGTATTAAAACGCAACAAAAAAAGAAGAAAATTGCCATTATGAACAAAAATAGTAAGATCTTTAGTTTGACACTTCTGTTGAGTTATTATTGAAAAATTTACTTTCTTTGAACCCCGTTTAATCAAAACTTTGAACTTTGATGGCTCGTCACGAATGGGTTACAAAAAATAACAAAAGTTAGTACACGTTCTTCCAGCATTTAAAGTTAAGTTAAGCCAACATTTAGGAGAACATGTTTATAAAAAATTTGGGACCAGTAAATTTAAAGTCCATCGGGTAAACCATCTTTGTACAATGTATCAATGATTTTTTAGTAGGAAATATTATTTTTTTTTATCTAATTCATGTATATATTAAACATTTAAAAATTGAACATTTTAGGTGAAGCAACCTTTTAGTTTAAATTTACTTTCATACTTTTAATATTATTATAATTACATGTACTTCTTCCTAAGTATTAATATAGAAAATGTGGATTTTTTTATATTTTAATTACAGCAATATTTTGAACATTTATTTATTTAACAAAAAACTTAAATTTTATTTTTTTTAATTCAATGTCTTTATGATAATGTTTTTTATTATATAATTTATAAGCAAAAAAGCTGTTTACTTTAAAGAATAATTATTTGTTTATAAATGATAAAGCATTTGAATTTTTATAACAAGTGCATGTAGAGATGCTTTTTTGCTAAAAACAAAAAAAATATAGCTTATTACAAAAAATCATTAATTTATCTATTTTTTTCAAAATTCAGTCATCCTTGATTTTCCTGATATGAAAGCAAGTAGCAAAATATGAAAATTTGTTTTCAATCATGCAAGAAAATTAGCAAGAAAATGTTGGGCAAAATCTTTAAAATTTTTAAGGCTAGCCTTGAAGTTAGGATATCCTATTATGTATTTTTCCTTGTAAGGAAATCCTCTTTTCTAGGCTAGTCTAGAAACTTTAATAGAATTTAGCCTAATATGGGTAATAAAAGATGGATTATTGGATGCAAAAAAACAAAAAAAAAATCCATTCTTTTTGTTCAAACTATTATAAAATTATCATACTTTTTAAATTTACCTTTCAATATAGATAATAAATGCGTTGAAACTGAAAAAAAATGTATTTTTATTTACATTGCCTTAAAAATTATTTATGAGCAAAAGTAGATTTTTTTTATTGGTATCAAAATAATTTTTATAATTTGTATTATACACAACCAAAAATTTTGTCCAAAATCAGCTAAAAAAATTTTCTAAAAAATATTAATTTTAACTTCATTTTGATGTAATTAGACTAGAAAATAAATAAAATAATAGGGTAATAAAAATGTAATTAGAATTATTAGCCACTAAAAATTAGTTAGTAAGACATGTTCACCAAATAATGTCCTAAATCTTTTGGGCATTTGTCATGAAAATAGCATAATAAAAAAATCCTAGCAACTTTTAATTTTCATTGATCAATGAATGAAATACATATAGATAAGCTCTTTTTATCTACAAACAAAATTTAGTAACATAAATAGTTTAGTAACTAAAACAAAGGTTTAAAATTAGTCAGTGTTATTTTTGTAAATTTTTATGGTTAAAAAACACAAAATAATGTTTTAAGAAATACAGGGTGTCCTACGGTATCTGTTTTTTAATGCTTAATATTGAAGTTATCAAAAAATCAATTGCTATTGTAAAGACTTTTTAAAAATCCGCAATGAAAAATCTAGAAGATTATAAATTACCTATCAAGTAAGACGAACTGTATTAATATGTGGCTTTATAATATCTAACCAATAGCTATTTAGAAAGATAATAGCTCAAAGATAGATAAAAGCTACCTTTAAAAAAAATATTTCCTTTTTTAATCATCACAGCACAATTGTGAATAAAAATCAATTCAGATCTCTTCAACTAAATAAATTTAACATAAACTTAATTACCAAAACGATAACTTAGGCAAGTTAATATCTAATAATAAAAATTGGACACTGAATCTATCATAAAAACATCACATTACATAAGCTAAAAATAAACTAAAAGTTCAATTCTAAAAAGGCAATTATACACTAACAATCCAGATGTCATTAGCATATAAAAAAGAATAAGAATTGGCCTTTTTTTCTCTAATAAAATATGGTAGTTGAAAAATGGTTACATTTTTCATACTTGTACAAAAAAGTAACCAAATTCCACTACCAAAATGCCCAAATATAAATTCACAAAACATAAGAGTGAAAAATATAAAAATATAATTATTTTTTTACAAGTAAAATGAATTTTAGTAATGTTTTAATGTTATAAAACAAAAAGTTCCTAATTTTTAAATGGATGTTGTCATCCTTGTTTATATTTAGAAATGTAATTTAGAAATTGATAAAGACTTATTTTTGTTATGATTAAAATAAACAATTTTTTATTTTCATAAACAGAATATTTTATGCCTAAAGAGGTATCAATATTATATATTTTGAATTACATTCACATCAAAATACATTAAAGAAGCCTGCAAGAAATACACAGTTTTAACTGCTGAAAAACAGTTTAAATTAGACCCAATATCCAAAATTCCATATACCAAAATGTCATTTTAAACTGCCTAAAACTTTTTTGTTATGAAACTCAAAGGCTTCAAATTTAGCGTATTAAGGGTCTACATGTAGCAGTCTTTTAGCAGTTAGATCTGTGTATTTCTCGCAGGCTTCCATTAATATCTATTTATCTATCTATTTCTTGCTCTGCATTTTGGCAAATTAACAACAAACAATTATAAGATAATGGTCAAAGAGAATGTAAAGTATTCTTTTTACATAAGATATCAACTTTTTCTAAAAGATTTTTTAATTTAAGAAAACATTCATACACCTACCTATACTTTGATTCAAAGTTTAATAAATAATCTATTTTTAATTTTATAATATGTTCAAATTTAATATTTTCCTATTTTCTAACACCTATACATTTTTGTATAAAAGATATTTTAAATGAAAAAAAAAATAACTTTACAATCTCTTTAATAATAGGCAATATTAATATTTTTAGTTTTGAGATCCTTCACGCGTTTGTCTTTACAGTTTTTTCTTAAATATATTTTCGATTTTACACTTTCAGTTTATTTAGAGTTAAATATGGTTTTTGTCATGTATAGGGAAGATTTACAACAGTTATAGTTTTTTTTACATGCCTCCATCTCCCGCCAATCCTTCTCCGCCTCCAGTTTTCGGCGACGCCACTGTAGTAGCCCTTGACCGCAGCCGGGCCCCTGTATTACTCCCGCCAGAAGGCGTTGTTCGCAGCCCGGCCGACCCACCGCGTCCCGTCCCGCCTCGTTCACCGCTCGTGGCCGCTACGGCGGCGCTCGGTTTGATCGCCGGCATGGCGGCGGACGTGCTGTTGCGGTACGGCGTCTTGTTGTACTTGGCGTCGAAAAGTTTGATGGTGTCACGCACGCGAGATTTTGGCCGCGGTGGCGGTTTGACTGGGCTCTTAGCGGTCAACGGGGGTTTGCCGGCGGCTATGCCCGCCATAGATATAGCGCTGTCAGCCGAGGTTGTCTGCTTTCTGTAAAAAGAGAAAAATGAATATTTTATATGACAAAAAATATATACTAATTTAATTTAAGAATTCTTATTTAAGATTGTTATTACTGTGATACTAATGGGAGATTTGACTGTGAATTACACAGGTACCCAAAGTTTTTTTTAAGCCCATCAGGTTTAAAACTTGGGGTACTATTAATAAATCTTGATTGGTTCAAACTTTTCAACCAATAATTTAAGTCCTATAGAGGAATTATATCAATTTATTACCAATTGTCTTATCCCTAAAGATTCCATCATACTAAGAAACATAATGTCTCTACTCTAGAATTAAGAATTATGATAGTTGTTTATCGCATCGTGATATAGACAGATTTCCACGGATATCATGTCTGAGAACCGGTTCTAAACCAGTGGATATTGATCGGTTTCGAAGCCATGCTGGAAATAAAAATGTATGACTTACCCCGCACTAGCTGGCCTTCCTGGCGAGTTGCGCACTGATAACTTCTCCTAAAATATGCAAAGTTTTGATAATTGTGCGCGGCATTATAACCAACTTGCGCTTTTGTATTGAAAACACCCTTAATTTTCTCCAATTTACAATCTCTATTGTAACAGGATTTCTGCCTGTCTCTGTTGTGGCAAAAAATCTCGTTAACCGCTTGACCGATATGGTTCTCCTTTACTAATTTTTTTTAATAGGTCTATGGGAAGGTTCCTTTCACCCCCTTAAGAGAAATCACCCCTGGAAAAAAATATCTCCTACAAGGAAGGGGACATCGAGATGTGTATAACACTAGTCCTCAAAGTTTTGTAATAACATTTTATTATTAGTTGGCTTATCAACTTTCAACACTTTTATTGAATTTTCATTGTTTAAATTTTTCAACAACTAATTGTAATCTACAGAGGAGGTAATTTTGTGTATCATTATTGATATGTACAATGTACATTGTACATCAATTTATCGGCCATTATACCATCCCTTTAAATCCCTGAAAAAAATGTCTTGATCAATAATATCATTCTTGAATTAGGTGATAATTTGATGATAAAACAATACGTACTCTAACACTTTTATTTATATTAAATGCATTTATTTTTAATGATTCTATATTTTTAGTTGCTGGATATTGTGTGCGTGTGTGTGGTCCAATACGATATTGAAAACTGTTGGACTGATCAGTATAAACTGCAGATTTGCTAATACAATAGGAATACAATTTAGTATGTTATTTCTTGGATCTTAAACCAGATTATCATGTACTCAAATAAAGTGAAACTTGTAGCTGGCTAATGTAACGATCACTCCTTTCCACCTCCTTTACTCTATACCCTTCCCACCTACTGAATGAACGAACTGACAAATAAGTGATGTCAATGTTAGCAACCTAAGTGGTCAAGAAAAAGGTTTTAAATAAGTTTTATCAAATAATTCTAAAATCCTAAAAAATCTTATCACTTGTTTGTTTCATAATGCAATAATAAACAAATAATATAAATAATAATTATAATTTATAATTAATAAATACTTTATCAGGAGCAAATTTTTTTTAATTTAAAGTTTGTAAGTTACAATGGATTTATTATTACTTAGATTTTACGCCCGATATTCATGTTCTTTATTAAAGTGAAACTCCCAGTGGGCCAAAATAACGATACTGGCCTATCCCACCCCTTTACCCCATCAACTTCCCCCTACTGGATAAACGAATTGACCAATAAATGAGTTCCATGTTAGTAACCTAAGTTGAAGAAATATCAAGTTTGAAAAGAATTATCATCATTGAGACAAAAGAGTAATTTTGTTTATATCATTGGGGATGTATATCAATTTACTGGCCATTGTCCATTTAGATCCCTGTAAATTTCAATGATTATAACAGCATATAATAACCCTAATAAGCTTTACACATAAGGATGTTGTCATCCTTGTTAATTTAGATGAATTGTACTTCACGTTTAGTAAAAAATGTGAAATGTTTTCTCAAAGATAAAAAAGATTATATTTAATGATGTGGAAATTCTAACTACCTAATTATGAATAAAAATAATAATAAAAAAATGAATTTTAATTGTTGTCATGAGTTTAATTATTTTATTTGAAAACTAGCAATTGCGCCTCTGGAATCTTGGGGCATTATATTCACGTGGGGTCAAACTTAAAGCCTAAAATGATCCTAAGAATAAATTTAGAAATACAATAGTCTAAAACCATCCTGGTACCTATGTTAAAGTGTCCAAAAATGGAGAACTGAATCGGTACAGTGGTTACAAAGATCTTAATGGACAGACAATAAACCTTTTTGATTAAAAGGATTTTTAGCTATTATTTTTTCTCCAATAAGATATAATCCTAAACCATAAAGCAATATATAATGTTTTATAGACAGTTGTCCGCGGAAATGAAAATCATTACCTCCAAACGCTTAGGCAAGGAGATTGGTCTGGGAATTCTAGATCTGGAACTTCTGCAGGATCTGGAACTTGATACTGTCGTCACTGAGCCTGGAGTCGTGGCCTCAGAGGAATTCTAGATAAATAGATAGATAAATAGAACTGGAACTTCTAGAGGATCTGAAACTTGATACTGTCGTTACTGAGCCTGGAGTCGTGGCCTCAGACGAATTCTAGATAGATAGATAAATAGAACGGGAACTTCTGGAGGATCTGGAACTTGATACTGTCGTTACTGAGCCTGGAGTCGTGGCCTCAGACGAATTTTAGATAAATAAATAGAAACATAGATATATAGATAGATTTTTTTGTGGGGGGGGGGGGGGGGGCGGGTGGTAGCGACCATCCCTAATTTTTTTATTTTAGTTTATTTATATCTATTTTTTTACGAGGGTGGTAATTTTTTCATAAGATGATTTCTCTTAGGAGGGTAGTTAAAAACCTTCACAGGACATATGAATAATGAGAATATGTGAAGGAGAACCATATCGGTTTAGCGGTTAGCAAGATCCTTTGGTACAGACATACAGACATCTTGTTACTTTATTATAAGAACTATTTATATACTAGGATAGCTCTATAGATTAAAATATATCGATAGTTCTTTTAAATTAATGGATGTATAGTTCTATAAGAAGTTAGCTGACCTGTGAATTAGTTTTACTGCAAGCACAGTTGCAACAATGCTCTCTCTTCTTATATAATTCTTCTCCTGGGATTTCTTCCAAAATTCCTTAATAAATTATTTGTTATTCATTAATTGTATTGTAGACAGCTTTCTACGGATATTAAAATGAAAAACTATAAGATTAAAACCTGATTAAAAAGCTAAGATCTTTTGAAGTTTGAATGCCATAATTTTTGGTTTATTTACTTTCAAAGACGACATTTACCTATAACTTTTTACATTTAATTTATTGTAAAATTAAAACACGAATATTTTATGATAGGTTGATTGACAAAGAGACAAATATATCAATAATTTGATAGATAGATAGTTGATAATAGTATGGATAGATTGATAGTAAATTAGATAGATCTGTAGATTGATAGACAGATAGATAATAGTTAGATAAATAAAAGAGGAAAGATAGATAGATAGTTGAATTTTAAATATGGATATATAATCACCTGAATTGAATGGCATATCCAAATGTAATGGAGCAAAAAAGAAACATATAAATGGACTGTTAGATAGATGGATGGATGGATATATAATCACCTGAGTTGAATGGCATATCCAGATGGAATGGAACTGAGAACAAACAGATAAATAGACTGATAAACAGATAGATTAGATGGATATATAATCACCTGAGTTGAATGGCATATCCAGATGGAATGGAACCGAGAACAAACGCTGGAGACAGAACATTAACTCATCAAACAACAATTTTGTGTCCTAAAATTAAAAATACATTAAAAAGATAATTCCTATATAAAAGTGACAGGATATGTGTGTGTCTGTGTGTACCGAAGGATATCCCTAACCACTGGAGTGATATCATGGTTCTCCTTTACAATGTAGCTTCTCATAGGTCATGTATAGTGCTGCTAGTCCAGTAAGTTTTTGTTTGTTTGAAGCTTAAGATTTTAATAATTAGTAAGATGAAGTTCTCATTTTGAGGGTATAGGTTTAGACTATTAATTTTTTGTATTCTAAGCCTATGATGGTTTTGAGTTATTTTTTTCTGATACCATTGTATGACACACAGAAAACTGTCCCGAATTTGTATTAATTTTAAGGAACAAGACTCCAGTTACGTCATATTTTTCTTTCCCGAAAAAGGGAAGGGGGAAAGAAAAAAAAGGGAAGGGGGGAAGAAAAAAGAGATGGGAGAAAAGGGGGTTTTCTCCATCTCTTTTGAAGAGATTTTCTTCCCCCTTCCCTTTTTCGGGAAAGAAAAATATGACGTCACTGGAGTCTTGTTCCTCAAAATTAATACAAATTCGGGACAGTTTTCTGTGTGTCCCATTGTATCAGTGCAGTCTCAAGTTATTGATAAATGGATAAAGAAAAAAAAATACCCCTTATGAAAATACTTGTGGAAATGTTATGACACTTCAAATTTTTACCTTATGAAGTGCACAAATAAATGCATGCCGTTGATAAAATCTCAGAAGAACGTCCATACTCCATTTCAGCTTGCTAAACCATATATGCAAAGACGACATGCTGAAATTTTAAAAAGTTTAGCGGATTTCTCTAAATTGCAAAGATGACATTTTAAAAATTTAAAATATTTCTCGGATTTTCCTCTCTCTTTCAAAGATGAAATATTGAATTTTTTAAATGCATTGCGAATTTTCTTAATTAATTTCAAAGGAGATTTTGCGATTAACAATAGAAAAGAAATTAAGCTCATAAAAGTGCCTATAAAAAGATTACGTCATACAATACAAATGACCAATGAAAGGGCAATACACAGACTAAATTATCAATGACAGGCCAATTGACCAATGGTAGGACAGTATGACGTCATTTTTTATAGACACAATAAACTCCGCTCAAAAGAAATTATTCTTACTTCAATAGACCAATGACAAATCCAGAAAACTTCTTAAAGTCCTCCTCCGAGGAAAACTTGGTGTTGAGAAGCATGACCAGGTCACAGGTTGACCGCTGGGCAGGCCCGCCCTGGATGACCGCCTCAATAACCCGCCATACACTGGTCTTCATCCGCCCAAATGATGTGATCACTTCCTCCTAAAATTTAAATAAAAAGTTATTGGTAGAAAAGTTTGTACAAACCTATCAAATTTTGATAAAATAGTCAAAAGTTTCTAAGCCAACAAATTTGAGATTGTTTTCATGAAACTTTGGGGACCATTTTAATTTACAATAATCCTATTATAAAAAGTAGTAAGCGTTTTTTGTCTGTCCCGAAGGATCTCGCTAACCGCTAACCTTTACAGTGAAGCTTCGTATAGGTCCTGGGAAGGTTTCAAACTATTTTTGGGGAGGGTGTCTTCACCCCCCTCCTCCCCCCCAAAATTGTGTTACTCTTTTGAAACTCAAATATAAAATGGTATGAGGTTGGATTTTTCCCCTCCTACCTTAATTAAGTTCCCCTAGAGGCTTCTAGGGGCGTAGCCGCTAGCGGATATATAAAATATGAAGGAGTGAAAGGTATAAAAAGAGAGCGGTAAATGAAATGAAAAGAAAAATGTGATAATTAGAGGAAAAGAGTTGGAAAGACAGAAAAAATGACTAAAAGTTCAAACTATGATAAATAAAAAAAACATAAAAAAAGCCAAGTTCTTAAAAATTTAAATTCAATTAAAACAATTGTCATAATGATATATTATTTATCATTTCTGTAATGATTAAATTACAGAAAATAACAAGGATGGCAATGTAATAAGAAGCGAAGCAGTAAAATCATAGGTGTACACTTACAGTACAAACGGACAAAAAGATTTTTGGAGCAGATAATTAGTTGTCATAATACAAAATAATATGCGACAAATCATAGAAAGCACAAAACCTTAAGTAATAGATATTTCTGTCTGATTGAAAGACCGACCGTGAATTATATGTACACTTGATGCCTTTATTGATACAGGGAATCTTTTATAGCTATCTACCTTAACTAGCAACCGAGAAAATCACATTCCCCCATAGACGTACGGACGGACAGAAAAAATTTAATTATATAGTAGCTTCGCTACTTAAAAGTAATTTTAGAGAGAGGAATAAAAAAAGTTTCCAGACGTGGTTGTAAAAACTTTATTTTTGTCATTCATTGATGGTTATAAAAATATTAAGATGTTTGGTGTAGGCATATAAAGTATACACAAACCTTATATATCTTAGGTAGACATATCTATAATATATGTAAGTGCATCTATTAAGAGATAAATACAACTTTATTAAAAAAGGATGTCTTGAAAATGGTAACCCTACATGAGGAAAAAATATTTTTTTTGGGTGGAGAGGGGAGTAGAGCTACCTATACTTTTAATAATTAAAATGCTGAAACTGAGGTGGATTCTTAAAAAAAAATTGCCCAACTAATCGCTTAGTGGGGCAAAATTGTTTTCGTGAAAAATCCTCCAAAATCACATAAAAAATCTACAAACACACAGTGGGATCTTTTGAAAAAAATCGGGACATCCAAAAAATTTAAAATCGACTTTTATCTATCCTAGGAATTAATAATGGCTGTAAGTAGACAGCTAGAAAAGAAATTTTTAAAAAATATTCATTTTTGGCAGATTTATGCCATTTTTAAAAAAGGTAGTGAAAAATTTCTTTTCAGTTTTGATGATTTTCCAGATTTTTTTACACAATTTTTTCAAAGCATTAAAAAATACATTTATGTTCATCTTATGAAAATAATTTTTGATTGAGGTACTTTTCAGATACCTGTACCAATGTCTAATAAAAGAAAAATTTTTAAAAAATATTTTTTTGGTGGTGTAAATTGACATTTTGTGAGAAAATTTCACCAAAAATATTAAGATTTTTTACCCCAAAAAATCAGTTTTCTCCATTTTACAAAAAAACGGACAGGAGGCCCCGGGTTTTGCAATAATAATATCAATATACAACATGTATTGTGTATTAAACAGTTTTCACAACCTGGGGCCTCTTGTCCGTTTTTGAGTAATTGAGCATTTTACATTGCATGGTTTGAACAATTTGGTTCTTGTTAATTTGAAATTTTCCCTCGTTAGAGGGGGAAGGAGTCATTTTAGAGCCCAAAGTCATCTCTGCAATGTTTTCTAACTTTTTGAGGCCGAACTTTCTTTACTTCTGCATTATTTGCCTCCGGCCAACCGTTACGCCGTTATTTGCCGCCGTTGGCGAGATTTTTAACGATTTTTGCCGTTCTCGCGGTTTTAATGGACATGTAAGGGTTAAAGGAGTCATTAAATAAAAATGACTTATAAATACTTTTATTTTAGCAATTAAATTTGCTAAATTTCATGTGTTCTAAAAAAATTTGTATTTCTAACTGGTTTTGGTCCAGCAGAAATTCAAATTTGCGAATTAATTATAATATTGCAAAAACATTATATACGCATCAGAGAGAGAGAGAGAAATATACGTTTGAGAGAGAATATAATATTAGTAATTATGTTTATATTCTTATACAAACTTTAAATGATGATAGCTAGACTTAGAATAAAGGTATTAACACAAAATCAAAAGTGTTTTGAAAATTATGTTATTGTTTTTTATATCTGTAAAAAAAAAATTTGAAAACATGCCTTATAAGTGTCCTATTTTACTTATACTGGACCTACCTAAAAATGCAGGGACTCGAACTGGGTGCACCTGACACTATATTCATGTTCACAAACATTGTTTGCATTGAAGAAATATTTACATAGACGTTGATTTTGTTAAAATATTCCTATCCTAACTAAAGTTATGCAGGGATAAGGGATGGGAAACGTAGGAAAATATTATTTCAGGCCTATTTCAAGCCTAGGCCTATTTCTAGCCTAATAAACCAGTTTTGGGATGGCGCAGTGCTTCGTATTAAACGCTAATAAAAAAGCCGTGTGTGTGTGTGTAGATAAAGTATAGAATCAAATTCAGGTAGCTAGTTTAAAGTAAAAAACATAACTTTTTATAAACCTATATATTAATGGCTTTTGTTAAAATGAAGTTTTTTCTCTCCCAAAATTTTTTTCTCTTTTACTTTGGTAATTTGAACTGTCAGAAAGCTATCGTTGGGTTTCCCTCAGACAGATTTTAGTTTGTATTATTTGCATTTTTATTAATGAGTAAAAATTTTATTTGAAAATTTCATTGCTAATTAAAATTCAAAATAAATAAATTAATATGCACTTGGGTAACATTCTATCAAGTATTCTTTGGATACTATTAAGTAGTGATATATTTGTACTGTGTTGTATTGTGTATTGTACATATATTAGGGTTAAAGTGTTGTATCAATTTCGAATTAGATTTTTAAAATTCAAAATACAACATCTAATTTATAAACTACCAAATGAAAATTCGTAGCTACCTCCTTTCCAAAAAATAATCCTGTTATTTTTGTTTTTTCTATATGGCCCTTTTTTAATGTTTAACTCTAAGCAGATTTAATAATTAAGCTAATGTGATCTAACACCATTTATATTTATTTTTTAGTAGCAGACAAAATCATTATTTTTTCTAGAATTGTCTGCTTTTAAAATTTTCGCCAATTGGTGATTGGTTGTTAAAAACAGGCCGATTCTTATTGGTTTAGAACTATAGCTACTTGGGAGCGTCCGCCAGTTTGATAGTAATTTGTAATAGTTGCAATATCCCTTTAAAATCTAGGCCGGGACCTAATTAATGGCCAGGTTTCCTATCCCTTATCCCTGAAGTTATGAAGTTTTATAGATTTTTTTAAAATAGGGTAGCTTCGCTCCTCCAAAACAGCAAGACGTACATACCAAATGCACATTAGAAGTTAACAGGAGAAAAATTTATGTTATTTTTGAGTTAAAGCAAAAGAAATTACATCATTTCGTCAAATACAAGCTTTTTTATTGATGTTTACTTTTGTCTACCCTTAATGTCCCGTTTTTTGGCAAAAGATCCCACTGTGAAACATTAAATAAAATCTTATGTTAATAACCCTTCTATGATTTTGTTTAATTTTTTTAAGAATCCACCTCTGGTCTTTTAATGTTTTTGTAAGTAATGGTTAGAGTGGCCAGGAAAACATATAAATTATTAATGAGATAATGTGCTACCGACGTTTTTAGTAGCATAGCAACTCTACAAGTGTTATAAATATGTCTTTTTAGCAGGAAAGAAAGAACTAAAAATTCGATAACTTAATAGTCACGCTAAGGGCCGCGTAATCTCTTTTTTATCACATATTGGGATTTACACTAATTTATAGTCCATTATCTTATCCCTTCAAATCCCAAGATTTAACACAAACATAATGAGAGAGAGAGAGAAAGAGAGAGAGAGAGAGAGAGAGAGAGAGAGAGAGAGAGAGAGGGAGAGAGAGAGAGAGAGAGAGAGAGAGAGAGAGAGAGAGAGAGACATACAAAAAAGATAGGAAGAGAGCAACAAGATAATTTTAGAGCACTCTTGTAAATTAAACAAAAAGTTGGCTGGTATATTTTGACCACTCAAATTTAACTCTGCCGTTTATACAGGGTTTATACAATAATAATATAAAAGAGAACAGTAAGGATGTTTCATACCATAAGTTTTGAAAATAATTCTTTACAACCCATATTTTATTTAAATGAAATGTACAAAAAAAAGTTTAGACATATAGTAAAAAACTTTTAGTCTTATTTAAATAATATATCAGGTAAAACTACTATAAAACAAGAATATCAACATCCATAAAAGCGGAGCTCTAAACAATTGTTGTTCAACATGTTTGGACTTTCTGGTAACGCTTATTGAGTTGCTGCGCTTTATAAATCGTACCTAACTGTTAAAGGAATTGTCATGCAAAGTTTGAAATTGATAGGACAATAGTAACATGTTTAAAATTAACGAAAAGAGTTAAACAGTACACGAAAAAAAGCTAACTGTTTCGTACGGACGGACCCTAATTTTACAAAAGCTTCGCATTTAAAAATACGGAGTAATAAGACAATGGACGATAAATTCCCAATAATGGTAAACAAAATTATTCCTTCTGTTAGATTAAAGTAAAACACTCCTAGTTTACAACCAACCAATCAAAATGTTTTATTGCCAAAAAAAATATAGTCTTTAAAACTTTGGGTACCAGTGTAATTTACAGTCCCTGCATTACAACATACCTTTAATCCATCTTCTAATATAGCATGAAGCGCCGGGCAAAATTCATGGAGCAAGACACATCTTACTGCTGATCTGTTAGAGTAGCTGGGTGAGGGGTCCTAAAATAATCATATAAATAATAATCCATAAAAAAATTATTCTATAGCTAGTGTCAGTAAATTTCAAGTAAATGTACAATTGGATATATTAATACTTTTATCTTACGCCAGATTTTCATGTTTTCTAATACAGAGTAACTTGCAGCAGGCTAAAGTAACTCCCTATCTCTTTACCTAATCTCTCCCCCCCCCCCTAGTGTATGAACTAACTGACCGATAAAAGATTTCTATGTTAGTAAGCTAATTTGACGAAAATATTTCCGCTGTCATAATATCCACGTATATTCTACATCCATTACGTATAGTTAGAAGTGACATTATATAGATAAGATGCCTTAAGATTAACTTCTTTTACCGTTTAATGTTAAACTGTTAAAAATTGAATCAAATTAAAATGATTTTGTATTTCTAAGGGTTCCCTTGTGGTTATCAAACTAATTATAAGGATTTTAATAAATAATTTGAATTATATTTCTAAGTATTTTTTTTTATTTGGATTTATTTAAAATTATTTATTATGTATTTATTAATAAACAAATATTCATTATTTTTTTTTATTTACATATAAATTGCTAATCTGCAGCCGTAGTAAGAAACCTTAGAAAATAAATAAAATTATTCTATTTCAAAATATTAGAATTTGCAATATTTATTACGTTTCAGTTTAAAACAAGATACCAAGTAGTACGAGAATGTAGACAAATAAGTTTAAAAGTACAGAATTTGTACTTTTCTAGTTATTCATCGCATCGTATTATACACAGCTTTCCGTGGATATATAAATATACAATGATAACATTAAAATAAGTTTTGTTATCCGATTGCACGGGCTAACAAAACTGGTTTTAAAATTATGTTTGTACATTTTTATATTTGTACAAAACTGCTTATAATACGATACCGTAAATGATTTTCAGTATGGCTTAGGACCGGTTCTAATCCAGCGGATATTAATCTGTTTCGAAGCCATACTGCAAAATCTGTTATGAAGTTTCAATAAATATATACTTACATGAAACAGTAATATTCTTTCAACCGCAGAATACAAGTTAACAAACAGACCTAAACAAAGCATTTGATAGTGTTACATTCTAAATTGCTACTAAGATAATTATTATCAGATATAATCAAAGCATTACAAATTTCCGGGGAGGGAGTGGACATTGCCTGTTTATTACACTAGTTCCCTAAGTTTTTAAATTATTCCTTGCCTCAACAACATAGGAGACTGTTATTGAAATTTTGAGGTTGGTTAATTCATTTGTATGTCCAAATGTTTCAACAACTAATTGTTATCTACAGAAGGGGTAATTCTGTGTATCATTATTGGGAATGTACATCAATTTATCCCTTTAGATACCTGAGACACGCACAATATAAGTCATATTAGGAAACAGAACAAACTAAAGCATTTGAAGAAAAAAATCATTATTTTAGGCCTTTGATAGTGTTTTATCGAATTTTATAAAATCAAACCAAAAAGAAACCAATTAATATTGTATGTACTTTATGAAATTTCCCCATCTAAAAAAAACTTGATGGTGCTTATTTCACTGTTTTTAAACTTACTTAAATAGGTTTAAAATCTCCTTGAGCTAGGCAAAAACTTTTTCACAAGAAGATCTAAACTTTATACCAACTCAATTTTTATTTCATTTTACTTTGCACAAAAAGTTTGAATTGAATTATCTGCTTTTAAGCTTAACTTTCATTTCTGTGCACACCCCTCACCCTCCCCCAACCCCTAATCAATCCAGGGATCTAAAGGGATAATACAGTAGCCAATTAATTGATGTTCATCCGCGATGATGATAAACAAAATTATCACCGAACTTCTGTAGATTACAATTCGTGGTTGAAACGTTTGTACACTCAACTTACTGAACCAAGCAATCAAATTCAACAGAAGTCTCATCAAAAGTTATTATGAGAAAGAAAAAGAAAACATTATTAAAAAACTTTGGGGACTAATAATATACAGCCCATTGTCCCTTCCCTCCTTACCATCAACCCCTGTTTAGAAAATGCCTTGCAAAAACTTTTATACTTCAGCTTATTAGAAATTTTTTTATTGGTTTACCTTTATAATGAAAAAGCAGTGAAATTATTTCCAGTATGGCTTCAAAACCGCTCAAAATCCGCTGGATTAGAACCGATTCTCAGCCATACTTAAAAATCCTGTATAGCATCGTATTACAGACAATTTTCCATGAATATTAAAATAAATATCACAAATTAATACCCCTCAGGTATAACAAAACTGGTTTTAATCTTACAATTTTCCCTTTTAATATCCGCGGAAAGCTGTCTATAATACGAGGCAATAAATAACTTTTAAGATGATTAGTTTAGCATTGTTCAGTAAGGTGATAAAACAATTCATAATCTGTTGTAAAAATCACAGTGAAGATTCCCTGAAAAAATGTTATTACCTCTCTTGTGTGTGAGATCAAAGTTAATGCCTTGACTGTTGAATGATAGAGATGGTATAAATGGATATTCTGCTGATGTACTCTTTGCTTCATAACCTAAATATTTTAATATTTTAATCATTATAATAAAGTAACAGGATGTCTATCTGTCTGTCTGTCTGTTTATTTGTAGCAAAGGATCTCGATAACCCCAGAACCGATATGATTCTCATGGGCCCTGTAAAGGTTTATAACTATTTTAGGGGAGGTTACCAAAACCCTTCAAAGAGAAACCTACAAAAAAAAGCTCCTTTCTTACTTTTTAAAAAATCTAAATTAAAATTAAGTTTTTGACTCTAACTTCCCCCTCCTCATTTGCCCATAGAGGCCTCTAGGGGGCGTAGCTAATAGTAATTAATACTCTTTGCTTGTTGAAGTAAAAAAGTTCTCAAATTTACTATTAGTACCTTGTAACAACTTAAAAAGTTTAAGGTTATTTTTCATTTTTATCTATATGTAAGGTATAATTAGTAGAAAAAAGATTGCACCTCTGGAAGGTCGACTAGAACCAGTTTTGTTGTCATGAGAAAAGTTTGTCAACCCTGATGGATGTTGGTTTGGACCCGGCAACCCTGTCAGATCAGCTGTTTCCTCATCCAACCAGGAGTCACACAGGTTCCCTTGACTTCCAGACTAAAAAATATTTTATAATAAGTTGGCATCTCTGTACTAGATAATAATGGCAACCCTGTCAGATCAGCTGTTTCCTCATCCAACCAGAATTCCTTGATTTTCAGACTAGAAAATAATTTCATTGAGAAATACGTTGGCAACCCTGTCGAATCAGCTGATTTCTTAAATTGATGGTCCGCCATTTTGATTTTTTCTGATTTAAATACTAAAAAATTTTAAAAATTGTTAACTCTGTACTAGTTTATTTTTGGCAACCCTGTCGAATCAGCTGATTTTTGTACATTGATGGTCCGCCATTGTTATGTTTTTTTTTATCAACATAAAAGAAAAGGTCAACATATACTTAGAAGCTCTTATTAAAAAATGACATATAACACAAATTACCAATTACACAAATTACAATACACAGACTAAATTACCAACGGCAGGTAAGTATACATGATAATTGACCCATGGTAGGTCATTATGACGTCATTTTTATTGGCACTAAAAAAGCTCCATATACTTAGAATAAAGGATAGATATTTATTTTATGGATTCTCTAATAGTTTTCTAAACTCTGTTGAAAACTTGGTGTGATTTGCATATGATTACACATTTGCCCTGAATAATTAGGCTTATTCTAAATTTGTATTCCCTTATAAAAGTCAATATGTACATATGTACAATAATCATGTGTTCAAATAAAGTGATGCTCGCAGCTGACGATAACAAAACCCACATCCTCCCTCTTTTCCCCATCTTCTCCCCTCCTACTGGATGAACGAACTGACAAATAAATGAGGTCCAAATTAGCAATCTAATTGACGACTAAATTTCCTCTGTCAACATATCCACGCAAATCTTATATTCATTTGTGCAATTTTTGGATTACTAATAAATTGTGGCAAAGATTATGTAAATTGGGTGTTAGGATGTTGTAATTAATATGAAGGTGATACATGAAAAGAATTTGATTAGGAGAAATCATGTAACCCATTTTAAGACCTAAAACCTTTGAGAAGAATTGGCTCAAAAGATGTTTTTTTTTATACAGGATTTCAATTTTAAAAATATCGATCATCAAATTTGAGTGAAGCCTAGTTGTAATATAATGCAAAGTTGTAAGCCTACTCATAAAAAAAAGTGGCAAAATATAGGTTAATTTCACGGTGGGAATTCACTTCCTCAATAAAAAAAATCCACAATATTTTGCACATTTGCAAAAAAAATCTTACATAAAAGTAACAAAATGTTTGTATGTGTCTGTTTGTCTGTAGCTTAAGATCTCGCTAACCGCTGGACCTTAAAGGTTCTTTGTTACAGTAAAGCTTTTTATAAGTCCAGTAAAGATTTTAAATATTTTGAGGGAGAAACTGCCGGGGGAAAAACCTCCCCCCCCCCAAAAAAAAAAAAATAAGTAAAAGGTTGGCTTACCCCCCTTCCCATCCCTTAAATGGCTTAAAAGGCCTCTAGGGGCGTATACATGGAATTTTGTACTATAATAATTAATTGCAGTTCTGATATTTTGAAAATGTGGTAAATTTTGCAGAAGGGATATCACACCCCTAATTTGACTGGCCCTCATGAATATAAATAGGTCATGAGTAAGGATGAAGAGACATGTATACTAAGATATATAAGTTGGAAAGAATTTTAATGTTAGAGGGAGATTTGAAATCTGCATCAAATTTTAAGGATTTTTTTTATAAAATACGTTTTTTGCATAATTCTTTATCTAAAAGCGCAAACAAAATTTAAGTTAATTAATTTTGACATCCATAATAGGTAAATTGAAAACTACGTGAGCTCTAATTGGTTGTATGATGTACGACACTTAAGCTTATCCAATCAGAGCGCAGATAGTTTTCAATCCACCAATCATATTGACAAAGCCCAATCTGTTCCACTTTTGAGCAAGACGATTCCCTTTTCTCCCATCTCTTTTGAAGAGATTTTCTTCCCCCCCCCCTTCCCTTTTTCTTTTCCCTTTATATGACGTCATATGGGAATCGTCTTGCTCAAAAGTGGGACAGATTGGGCTTCGTCATCGTATTTCCCTATTATTACTATGTTTACTACGCTACTACTCTACCACTTATCCTTGATCATATTCTTAAGTTGCTCACCTTGGGGAAAGATGTAATTTTTCGTCCTTGTAAAATTTTGTCGGTTGTTGGACTCTTCAGTAACTGAAAATAAAAAATTAGTTATTTTCTAGTTGTTAGAGGTTTCTTGAAGTAATTCATGATAACCTTAAAAAAACATGTAACAAATTGAGTAGTATCTAGATTTTTAATCGACATAAATCATGAATTGATATATACAACCTTAACATAGACGTCCAAGGGGGGGGGGGGGTAAAGGGGTGATTACCCCCCCCCCCCAAATGAATTTGGATTTTCAATTTTTACCCCCCCCCCCCAAATAAAAAAGTTTGGACGCCCCTGAACCTAAATGATACTAAATATTTCTTTTTAGTAGCGAAGCTACTCTATAATTCACTTTGTCCGTCCGTCCGTCCGTCAGTCAGTCCGTCAGTCAGTCCGTCCGTAACGCTATGGGGGAAATGGGATTTACTCAGCTACTATAAATGATAGAATGCTGAAATTTTTTGACAACATTCCCATCATTAAGGAGCACAATTGACTATAAAACATCATTAGCGTTCGGACCGATTTTTAGCAGGTTTTAGGCTATTTTTATACTTTTCACATTTTTCTCCATATCTTCAGTGTTTATGGTCCGATTTTCAAAATTTTTTCAGTTACAGATATCAAAATTAAATATCCCGTCGTTTAAAGGAACAACCATGAAGGCCAGACTGCCTTTTTAGCAGGTTTTAGGCTATTTTTATATTTTTCACATTTTTCTCCATATCTTCAGTGTTTATGGTTCGATTTTCAAAATTTTTTCAGTTATAGATATCAAAATTAAATTTCCCGTCTTTTAAAGAAAACAATCATGACGGTCAGACTGCCTTTTTAGCAGGTTTTAGGCTGTTTTTTTATATATTTAACATTTTTCTCCATATCTTCAGTGTTTATAGTCCGATTTTCAAAATTTTTTAGTTATAGATATCAAAATTAAATTTCCCGTCTTTTAAACAAAATAACAATGACGGCCAGACTGCCTTTTTGGCAGGTTTTAGGCTATTTTTATATATTTAACACTTTTTTCCATATCTTCAGTGTATATGGTCCGATTTTCCAAATTTTTTAAGTTAAGGATTTAAAAATTAAATTTTTTGTCGTTTTGATACAACAACCATGACATCCAGACTGCCTTTTATCAGGTTTTTGGCTATTTTTATATGTTTTACATATTTCCCCATATCTTTGTTTATTTTGATGCAATTTTCAAACTTTTATGGGATATCAGTATCAAAATAATTTTTCCCATTGTTATGAGCATCTTAAATATAATTTACTTTGACCATCGTCATCATGCAAAATAAAACAAGGTTTCATGTTTATTTTATCCAATAAATCTATTCTTGATTTTAGTAAAAACCTTTTAAATCTACCTGTACGTATTCCCATCGACGATTTTTTGTGCTTCGCTACTTATGGATGTTGTCATCCTTGTTTAACTCATAATTAACCTTCATAAAGACCAAACTCGCAATTGTAAAATTAAAATTATATCAAAAGAAAACTTAAATTTAAATAGCCTTCCTACTTTTAACTTTTCTTTTGCATAACCTTCATCCAAATTTAACTGGTATTCCTACAAAAATGCTAAAGAATAGCATGTAAATAAAAAATTATAAACTTGCCATCAATTCTTGTGTATAAAAACATGCCTTTATAGTACAATATTATACTTTTTAGGAAGAGAAAAAGAATGAAGATAAAGTTGCATGTTATTGATATGGATATTTAAATAAAGAATTAGTTAAAAAAAAGTTATTAATAAATATATTACTATTATTTAAGTTAAGTAAAAATTAAACAGAGATTTAAACTAAGTCTATGGTTTGATGAGACTTTAACTGAATTTTTACTTGTTTTATTTTTATCGGTAAATGAGAAACACCTTTTCCATTCCATGTGCTAATCTTTACCAAATCAGATTTACAGGTTTTTATATAAGAAATCATTCTATAAGGATTATTTCCCCTACTCCTTTTTATTTAATTTTTGTGTGTTGAAATCAAAGGTTTTTAACCCTTGCCAAAATAAAAGAATATTCTTTTCCAGTATGGCTTCAAAACTGATTAATATCCCCTGGATAAGAACCGATCTTCAGCCATACCAAAAATCACGAATATCATCGTATTACAGACAATTTTTCACGAATATTAAAATAAAAATAACCACATTTTGATATTCGGGGAAAGCTGTCTATAATACGATGCAATAAAAAATATTAACCTAGGTTTTTTGCAGGGATCTTAAGGGACAAACAACGGACGATAAATTGATTAATAACAATGAAATAACATGATTATAAAACTTTAGGTACCAATGTAATTTTCAGTCCAATGTCCCATCCCTTCCTGACTATTTAAAGACTATTTATTTAAACACCCTTTGAGGGAATTATTTAAAAGATTTTAAACTTCAAGGCCAAATGAGGCTTTGTATTTTTTTTTAGCTTTGCCTTCAAAGATTTTTGCACGTCCTTGTTTCTTCCTTTCTTATGCAAAATTTAAACTTGGAATTTGCAAATTTAAACTGAAAACATAAAAACATAAAACATAAAAAACATTTATTCAGTGACAGATTACGCCCCGTCTTACGAAGCAGTACATACAATAGTACACCAAGCTACTGCTTAGTACCAGGTGTACTTTACAATTTTTCATAATATTTATAAATTTAAATTGCATGACTAACACTAGATGTTATGTGTGGCACTGATTAGGCTTCCCTAAAAGTAGGAATATGCGTATCCGAGATGTTTGCATTGCCTTTTTTAGGTTGGCATTAAAATAATAAGAAAAATAAGAAATAATAATGTCAAAATAAATGTAGGTAAAATTAAATGGACAGGGGAAAGAGAGAAGGAAAGAAGGGTTACAACAAATTTTAAGGCTAGTTTTTCTTAAATTTTAAAACCATTTCTGTAATTAATAATGTAAGGTTTTTAATAAATCCAGGCAAATCAATATATTTTAAGTACATTCATTACATTCTTCAATATTACATATAGATTTAAAAAGTTCATCTTTAAGATTTAATGCAAATGTTTTTTTAGGAATATTCTCATTTAAAAGATCTTTTTCATGACAAAAATTATTCCATAGTCTTTGAAATGAAAATAATGGAAACCTTTCAATTTTTTTAAATTTAGCTATTGGAATATAAAACTCACTAGAATTTCTTAGTTGTCTCTGATTTCTTAGATTATTTCTAATCCATACACCATCAAAAGAATTTGGTAGCCTCCAGCGAATAAAATCATAAAAAAATAGTAGTTTTGTATAAATAGATAGCTCCTTAATAGGCAAAACATTAATTTTCCTAAACAAAGGTGGCGTATGGCTGTTATAAGCGGATTTGTGTATAATTCTAATAGCTTTTTTTTGTAGAACTACTAAAGGCTTAATAGATGATTCCAAGCCACAGCTCCATGCTGGCAAGCAATACAATAAATGGCTATTTATAAAAGAGTGGAATAGTGTTACTAAGGATTTTTCACATAATATATGCTTAACTCTATTGATTAAAAACAAACTTCTAGATATTTTTTTCCTTAAATATTCAATATGGTATTTAAAGTTAAGTTGAGAATCAATAAACACACCCAAAAATTTAATTGCAGGAATTTCACTCTGTTGGTTGATATAACCCAAATATCTAATTTTATCTGTATCATTCTCATTTTCATTATTAAAATCTAATTTAATTTTAATTTGGTCCCAAGTTATGGAATCCTCCCTTTTATTAAAGATCATAAATTTTGTTTTAGTTGGATTAAGAGACATTTCATTGCAACGAAACCAATCACAGATATTTTTAAGTTCAATGTTGAGTATTTCAATTATCTCATTCAAATCTTTTCCTGATATCAAAAAATTACTGTCATCTGCAAAGAGTAGTGTCATTAAGCTAGTACAATTTTTAATATCATTGATATAAACTAGAAACAAAATTGGGCCCAAAATACTTCCCTGTGGGACACCCTTGCTGATTCCTAATAAATCACTTTTTTCGCCATTTGTATAAACAAACTGATTTCTATTACTTAAATAGTTTTTAAACCATTCTAATTCTAATCCATGTATACCAATTTTTTTAAGTTTTTTTAATAAAATTGTATGCGAAATTGTATCAAAACATTTAGCAAGATCACAGAATACCCCTATAGTAATTAAATTTTCATTTTTTGCTTGTCCCAGATAATTCAAAAGGTGAATCATAGGATGTAGTGTAGATTTTTTTGCTTGAAATCCATATTGATGTTCATAGATAATTTGATTAAATTCAAGATATCTTGTGAGTTGTTCAGATACAATTTTTTCTAACAATTTTGAAAAAATAGGTAGCAAACTTATTGGACGATAATTGCCAGGGTTACATTTATCCATTTTAGAGCTGTTACTATATTTAAAAATTGGCAAAACTTTAGCAATTTTTAATTGTGAAGGAATTTGACCTGTTTTAATAGATTGGTTAATAATGTGAACAAGAGGTACGGCAATACTATTTATAATTTGTTTTAATAAACAATTTGATAATCCAAACATGTCAGAGCTCTTTTTATTTTCCATTTTTTTCACTAAATTAAAAAGAACATGAATATTTATTTCTCTTAGCTTAAATACACTGTCTGTATCAGGAATAAAGTCGCACGGATTAAGTGGGGAAGGGTTAATTTGGCTGGCAATTTCATCAGCAATTGAAGTAAAATAAGTATTAAATTTGTTAGAAATATCATGATTATTACTGTAAGATGTATCATTGACAATTATTTCATCTATACACGATGTCTTGTCATTTGATTTTGAGATTACTTGTCTTAAAGTTTGCCAGGTTTTTCTTAGATTTTCTTTATTTTGATTAAGTTGTTCCCTGTAAAAAATTTTCTTTGCATCTTTTATTGCCTTATTGTAAATGTCCCTATATGTTGTATATGCAATGTTATTTTCTGGTGTTTTATTTTTTGAATAAATTGTCCCTAGCTCAAGTTTTTTTCGTCTAGAAATCATAAGCCCTCCCGTCATAAATCCCTCTATTTTATGAATATTTTTATTAAATTTAACTTCTTTGATGGGAAAATGTAAATTAAAAGCACAATCAAATACTTCATGAAAGTTTTCAAAACCAATTTGTGGGTTTAATTCATTAAGAACATTACCCCAGTTGTTCGTGTTTAACATTGCATTAAATTGAATAATTTTTTCACTTGTTATATCCCTGCTGATAAATGTTTTAGGCTTTTCTGTTTTTTGTGTTTGAGAACTAACATGAAAAATAGGGAAATGATCAGAAATTGAGTTCAGAATAACGCCAGATTCCAATGTATTATTGCAAGAATTAGATAAAATATTATCAATCAATGTACATGAAGCATGTGTAACTCTAGTTGGTTTAGTAATTAAAGGCAAAAACCCGTTAGATAAAGTGTTCTCTATAAAATCATTTGTTTTTAAATGAGATTCAAATTTAAGGAGATCTAAATTCAAGTCAGACATGATGTAAGAGTCACCTTTATAAGATGACATTGCTGCTTGTAAATTTGATATTTTATCAATAAAATATTCCATCTGATCATTAGAACTCATGCCTTGTATTGGAGAATTAGGACGATAGACACAACTAATTATATTGCTTTTTTTCTGTTCAGTAATAACTTTCAATGTTAAAGATTCAAAAAGATTTTCTTCAAAATATGATAAATCATCAATTACAGTAAATCTATGTTTTTTATGAATATAGATTCCAACTCCCCCTCCCTTCCCCTTTTTTCTAGATGAAAATACAAAATTATAATTTTCAAGTTTATATAGATCTTGATCAATAATTGAAAATATTTCTTGAATACAAATTATGTCAAAATAAATGTTGTTTTGTAGAAGAAAATTTATATATTCTTTAAATTCATCAAATTTCGAGGGTAAGGAACCAAGATTCCAGCTTAAGAATTTAATCTTCCTGCAATTCTTAAATTTATTAATGAGTTGTGTGTTGTCAAAATAGGAACATTTTAAATCTATACTGAGATACGGGCTTTCAATTTCGTTTTGATTTGCACTATTTAATTTATCAGCAAAACATTCATTTAGATAATTAATAAATGTCAAAATTTAAAGAAAAAAATAGCACATAAAAAATGTTGTAAAATTTTGCGTGGGAAAACTTAGGAACTTTTATTAAGGAAGGGAAGGAGAGAGGGGGTGAGAATATTTTAACTTCCTGTTGAAATAAGATATTTAGGGTGTATGAAAGGACATTTTTAAAAATTGAGGGGAAAAAAAATAGCGAGAAATACTATTTTGAATAAAATTCAATTACTAGTTTAATTTAGAAGGTTAAGATTAGGTCATAATTACTATTATATATACTAACTTTGAGCACTATTTAATTGTTCATTAGTTCATTGCATGATTTATCAAAAAACTTCACAGATTGTATCCTGTCTCCTTCGTTCTTAATATATTTGATCACTCTACCATCCAGGTGCCAGCATTTAGAGAATTGTTTACTTCTGATCAGTTTCTGCATTACATCATACCTCATTTTGGTGAGGTCGGCGCTTATCGAGTATCTCTCTACACCATTTTTGACGTCAATTTCTCTTATAGGCAGATTTTTTTTGTTTGAGAGGATAAAATCTTTCAATGGGCGACTATGGAACCTTACAATTATAGGTGGAACTTTGTATGATCCATTCTTGTCTTTCGGTATAGGCAGAATATGGGCATTTTTGATGAATTGACCTGGTTCAGTGGGCATTTTGAGACGGTTTTTGTTCGCCTCTAGCAGAGGTTTGAGGACCTCTTCAACTGCTTTCATGGCTGCTTGATTGTGGCCAAGGGACTTTTCCAGATCTTTATCAACTTGTACACCATTGATTCTTACACACTCGTTTCTGCTGTGTTGTTCTCTGTCATCAAGCTTGATTTTTAGCAATTTGATTTCAGATTTGTAGCTCTCCATCTCTGTCTTCAGATTTGTGTTAACAACCTTTATGGCGCTAATATCCTTTTCAATTTGTGGAAATTTTTGAATAAGGGGTAGAACCTTCTTGTAATTTTCCTCAAGGACATGGACCCTTTGTATTAAATCATCCAGGCTGTTGAGCTTATCCATCACTTGCTTGTGGTCGGAGGATTGTTTTTCCGTAAGCTTAGTAATAGCCTCCATGATATCTTTGGAGATATCCTCACTTGTCAACTCAATAGGAAGATTTGCAAAACGGTTTTTGTCCGACATTTTTTAAAACAAATTTTGTCCCTTCTGGCTTGAACTATGTATTAAAAGCGAGACATTTACGACACGTCCGCTCAGTTCAAGTATTTTAAGTCAACTGAGTATTTTAAGTCAACTGAAATTGGCACAAAGATAAGGAGGTGAAAAAAACAGGGATCTAAAGGGATAAGACAATGGCCGATGAATTGATGTACTTCCGCAATGATGATACACAAAATTACCCTACTATATATTAAAATTAGTGGATGAAACGTTTGGACACACAACACTCAACTAACCATCCAATCAAAATTCAATAAGATTCTCTAAAGTTGTTGAGGCAACGAATAAAAAACGTTGTTATCAAACTTTGGGGACTAGTGTAATAAACAGCCCATTGTCCTCTCCCTCCCTGTAAAAAAATGTAAAAAGAATTCCTAGTTAAAGTTTAGATCTGTTATTACACAAACCAAGGACTTCCAAGAGTAACTGGACTAAGTGTCTCAAAAATCAGCCTTGTGACGTCATAATAATGAGGGAGATGAGAGGAGAAGTGTGAAAGAAAACCCCCCCCAAAAAAGATGAATAATAACTCATTTTATGACGTCACATGGCTTATTTTTGAGACACGGAGGCAGGGGGGGGGGGTAAATGGATGAATAGCCTCAACCAAAACAAACATATTATGGGGGCCCTATAAAACAAGGATAACGACATCCATAAACAGAATGCATGGACAAATGGACAAAAACGGTTAAAGAGAAAAAATACTTTTTTGTTTTTGTAGCTTTACCAAAAGACTAACAGACTGAGGAAATTTTATTCAAGATGCTGATAAGTAAATGGATTTTTAAAAAATATCAGTCATCAACATATATTACATAGTAGCTTATTGAAACATGATAAATAATTACATGGATGTTGTACCACATTTCACCTAAAAAAACTGTCCTTCCAGTAGGCTAATGTAACCATTACAACCACCCACCCATTCTACCCCATCCCCCCCCCCCCCTCCGACTCGAGGAAATTAATGACAAATAAATGAGAGCTAGAGTAGCAACCTATATTGGCGACAAAATATCCCCTGTCATAATATCCACATATATTCTATATCCATTCTTATTGAATTGAATCTAGTTTGTGAAGTAAATGGAAATCATGCATATCATTGTGTGCAATCAATTCCGCATATTTGTAAATAGTGGCTACGCCGTTAAGGCCTCTAGGGAAACTTGAGGTGGTGGGGGGTTGAATTGAAATGTATCGGTTCAGCGGTTTTCGAGATCATTCGGTAAAGACGCACAAAGATTCGCAACAAGGATGACAATGTAAACAATAGAGTAGCTTTGCTGCAAAAAAAGAAACAATTAAACTGGTAACTAAAGTTTTATTAAACTTCTTTTTTTTAAATTGTAGTGTCAAAATTTTTCAACTAATAGTTTATATCTAAAATAGAATAGGAGTAATTTTGTATATCATCATTTGGGATGTATATCAATTTATCTGCCATTGTCTTATCCTTAAGATCTCTGAAATATCCGAAGAACATTTAAACGAGGAAATGATTTCACATTATTTATATTCCTCAAAGAACTAACTCGGGTTTTAAAAATTAAACAAGGATGACAACATCCATAAAAGCGAAGCACTGAAATGGTAGGACAAACGGACATTAACACTTGTATAGTGTCAGAGCTGAATAATCATAATATAAATGTATAAGATTTGAAGCAAAATTGTAAGTAAATTTGTTGAAAAACTGCTTGATACAGGATAATGTTTATGGACATATTTACATTTTAGGACTTGATTATATAGTTGCTTTGCTTATAATATTGTACTTTGTTGTCATAGGAATCAGTATACCAAAAATCAGAACAATCGGATAATAAAATCACATAAAATTTAGTTGTTAAAAATTTTAAAAAATCAACATGTTTAAAATGGACGTACGGACATTCAGGTAATGATTATAGAGTTGCTACGCTTTTTAAATCGTACTACTACTACAGGAATCACCATGCAAAGTTTGAAATCGATTGGACAATTCTAACATGCCTAAATTAATGAAAAAAGCTATCCGTCTTAGATGTACAGACGGACTGACGGACGGACCTACCCTAATTATAGAAAAGCTTCGCTTTTAAAAAAGAACAAATATGTTTGATATAAGCCAGGGTATTTTGATACAGGGATCCAAAGGGATAAGAAAATAAGCGGTATATTCATGTACATTCCCTATGATGATACTCCAAATTTCCCCTTTTGTATTTTATAACTAGTGGTGGAAACGGTTAGACTCAACTCAAAATTCGATAAATGTCCTCAAACTTTTAAAGCCAACATTTAAGAAAGGGTTATTATAAAACTTTAGAGACTAGTGTAATAAACAGCCCGATGTCCCTCTCACCCCCTCAAAAACGTCAAAAGTTGTATACAAATTCTTTATACAAATAAAAAATTAAGGTATGGAAGTGACATCGGACTGTGAATTACACTGGTAACCAAAGTTTTAATAATCACACTACTCCTTTGCTTGCTTAAATATTTGATAGTGTTGTTCAAACTAGGATTGTCTCGATTTTTCAACTTATTAATTACAGAAGGGGTGATTTTGTTTCTTTAGGGCTGTACATCAATTAATCGTCAATTGTCCTATCCCTTAAGATATATTATATTCAAATTAATTGTAAATTCGAAAAAAATACGCGAAATCTATTTTTGCAAACTGAACTTTACTGGAATTGCAAAGATTCTGTTTGAGATAAGATGCAGGCAAAAGTTAGCCATCATTTTCGCGGAATTTAACAAATTTTAAAATTGCAAACTACTTCTACAGAATCAAATACACAAAGAGGGAGGGGACATTAGGCTGTTTATTTCGCTAGTCCCCAAAGTTTTTATCAACATTTTCTTATCTTTCTTGGTTCAACAACTTTGGGGACTTTTATTGCATTTAATTGGTTGGTTTATTAAGTTGAGTTTCCAAACTTTTCTACCACAAATTGTAATTTACAGAAGGGGTAATTTTGTGTATCATCTTTGGGGAATTTATCGGCCATTGTCTTAACACTTTAAATCCCTGTAAATACCCTATTAAAATTACTCTGCGCCCCTACAATATGTGATCTTTCCATTTGAAGGGCGAGAAAAAGAGCTGAAAAATAGCCTGAAACCACAAAAAGACCTATGTGAAGCTCTCTTAAAATTTGGAAATCAATCGGTTCAGTGGTTAGAGAGATCTTAACAGAAGAATAAAAAAAAATATAAAAAAATTTACTAATAATTCAAGAACTTCTAAAATAAAAATAAAGTTAAAAGTTTCATGCCAAATAAACAATTCTTTCATTTCTAAAATTATAAAAGCCACCCTGTTATTGACCGGCTGACTTTCAGACACGCATTATAGAAAGCCTCGCTTTTATAAATCAATCGATCAAAGACATTCTGTTACTTAAAAAGAATAGTATCGGGATAAGACATAAGACGATAAATTAATAAACTATACATCCCCAATGATTATTTTAAAAGTTACCCCTTCTTTATATTTTAATTATTGGTTGAAAAAGTTTAAACGTTTCTAGTTTAGAATCAACTCATCAAAATTCAATAAAAATTCCCAGAGTTATTGAGCCAAAGAATAAGATAACGTGGCAATAAAACACTTGATGCCAGTATAATTTACAGTCCAATGGCACCTCCCTCCCTGTATATCATCATCTCAATATCTGCCCTGCCTTTGAAGTGAATACTATGTATGTGAACTGGTTCCTAGATTTTTATACAACCTAAAAATATCACAGCAGATTTTCTATACATAATGATAAGACAATGGATGATAAATTGAGATAGACCCAACAATCATTATGAACAGAATCACACCTTATGTGGATTATACCAATTTTGTAGTTAAGATTTGAGACTGCTAGTTTGTAGTACCCAATCCAGATTCAATAAAATATTTAGGAAACTATTTAGAACGTATATTTAAAAACTTTGGGTACCAATACAATTAACAGTCAACGAACCCTTCCCCCTATTCATACCAAAGGAGTGTAGAAAATCCGTATAATACCAGGGAGAGAGGAGACATTAGACTGTAAATCACACTGATAACCAAAGTTTTATAACTAAGTTACATTATTATTTGGCTAAACACCTTTGGGTACTTATAATTTATATTGTCCAATCTTTTCACCAAATAATAATTATTTAGCGAAAGTGTAATCTTGTTTAGCATCATTGAGGCACTACATTAATTCTGTACTGTCATGCTAATGTAACTAATCGTCTAAGGAATCCGGGCTTGCAATGCATGAATTGGCATTCCCTTACTATTCATTGATTCATTGGGATACTTTACTCAATAGTTGTAAACTTTTTCATTATATTTAATTTTTTTGTTGTTGTATAAATCAATCCTAAGCTTAAGAATTAGTTCTCCATTTAAGGGAAGCTTCACGTTGGTCCCTGAATGGTTTAAGGCAATGTTATTTTTAGATTTAAGTCTTGGGATGGTTTAGGCTATTTAGGCTATTTTTCCAACCCCCTTCTAATAGGGAGCATCTAAGTTCTAGGGGCACAGCCTCTAGTTAAAGCATAGTTAAATACATCTTTCATTGGGATTTGAAAAGAATTGATAAATAATCGATTTAACATTATACTTTTCTAAATTTAAATTTAAAACTCCTTGAAATTTCTATTAAGTATCCAAATCTATTTTCAAGATGGGAATTGACTTGCATTTCTAAATTAAACTTGAAAATCCAAATTTCCTAATTGAGTGAATAGTTTCTTTTTTGTAGCGAAGCAACTCTTTAAATCTTTGATTGATTGATTAGCCATAGTCTCTTAGGGTTTGGACCTAAGTAGTCATGGAGTAGGCTGAGACACTTTTGTATAGCCACTAGGGCTATCAATCTCCACGTTCAAGCACATTATGACTTGACCCGCTATCTCATGAGAGCTACTCATTATTACCTCACCCTCGCCGAGTATGGCAGGTGTTCCAAATTAAGTCACCGTAATGAATGACGCTCTCCGCAGAGGATCTTGGGATAAGGGTAGTACTGATATTATGTACGTGACTAATGAGTATCCAAACTTACACAATAATCCCCTTCTTACACAACCAGGGAAAGTTGCGTGAATGTATTCAACTGAGAAATTCGAGTTGCCACATGGGGACTAGAACTCGAACTCTCATCACCGTAACTCAGTGCGTTACCACTGAGCTACGACGCCCCTAATTCTTTAAATCTAAGTTTGGTTGGTATTGGGGAGTGAGACGCAGAAATATGGTTAAACAAACGAACAAAAAGTACTAGAACATATCTTAAGTTGTCATAAAAAAAAACAGAAAGAAAGAGAGAATTATAGAATAGAAATTCACGAATCTTGGCAAATGAAATATATATGTCTTTTGTCTCATAACCGATAGATTGCAACTATACGATCTTTGGAAAGAGTTATCTTTACAAAAAAAAAATCAGCAATCTATCATAAATAGCAGCTGAGAAAATCACATTTTCCCCAATAGCATTACGGACCGGACGGACAGACAAAGAATATTGGCTTCGCTAACGGAAGTACAGACGGACATATATGCCAAAATTATATAGAAACTTTTTGTTTTGCTGACTATATCAAATGTAATTGTTGGGAGGGAGCTAAAGGGATAAGACAATGGCCGATAAACTAATGTACAGCCTCAATGATAATACACAAAATTTCCCCTTGTTTAAATTACAATTTGTGACTGAAACTTTTGAACAAACAACTTAATGAACCAAACAAACAAACTGCAAAAGTACCCTAAGTTGTAGAGCTAACCGTCTGTATAAGTTGTCTATAGATAACAATTAGTGGTTGAAACGTTTGGACACTCAACTTAATGAACCAAACCAAGGTCCTCTCCCTCCCTGCGTAGTTGGAGATTATTTAGGGTAATATAATCTTTGCTAATGATTCTATTTGTTGTTTACAGTAAAAAAAATCCACTAATATTTGTTTTTTCTTCCAATAAACAACATTGTACATGTTAGAAAGAATTGGTTTGTAAATTACACTAGTACCCAAAATAGCTTTAAATATTTGGGAACTTTTATAAACTAGTATGTAAAAACTTTCAACCAATATTTTATTAGAATGAACATTTTGTTTATCAACATTTGGGAAGTACATCATTTATTGTCCATTGGCTCTTCTCTTAATATTCTTGACTGACATTCAAGGACAGATGGACGTACAGCTTAATCTAGTTAGAGAGTAGCTTATTTTATAGCAACTATGTCCTTACCTGTGAGAGTCCATCTTGAGGGTGATAACTCCGCCTCTTCAGTGCCTTATCTCCGCCATCTTGGATTCCCCCACCGGGCTGTACCGCCTGTCTCCTGCGCGGAGCACTACTGCCCCTCTGTTCCCGTCCCGGTCCGCGCTCTTGCGACCTACCGGCCCGACTGATCAGCTGATTGTCAGCTGATGTTGTAATGGCGGCGCCGCGCGAATTGTTGTTGTTGTTGAGAAGGTTGAGGTTGCTGTTGTCGCTGTGTTGGGAGGTTGTTGTGGAGTCGCCTCGCGTGTATGTGGTCGCGTACTCGGGGCCTGGCGCCCAGGCTTCTCTTACCTAGATAGATAGATAAGTAAACGTACCTAGTTAGTTATACAGATAGATAGATAGATAGATAGACATATACATAGACAGATTGTTAGACAGATAGTTAGACATATACATAGACAGATTGTTAGACATATACATAGACAGATTGTTAGACATATACATAGACAGATAGTTAGACATATACAATATACATAGACAGATAGTTAGACAGATTGTTAGACATATACATAGACAGATAGTTAGACATATACATAGACAGATTGTTAGACATATACATAGACAGATAGTTAGACATATACATAGACAGATAGTTAGACATATACATAGACAGATAGTTAGACATATACATAGACAGATAGTTAGACATATACATAGACAGATAGTTAGACATATACATAGACAGATTGTTAGACATATACATAGACAGATAGTTAGACATATACATAGACAGATAGTTAGACATATACATAGACAGATAGTTAGACATATACATAGACAGATAGTTAGACATATACATAGACAGATAGTTAGACATATACATAGACAGATAGTTAGACATATACATAGACAGATAGTTAGACATATACATAGACAGATAGTTAGACATATACATAGACAGATAGTTAGACATATACATAGACAGATAGTTAGACATATACATAGACAGATAGTTAGACATATACATAGACAGATAGTTAGACATATACATAGACAGATAGTTAGACATATACATAGACAGATAGTTAGACATATACATAGACAGATAGTTAGACATATACATAGACAGATAGTTAGACATATACATAGACAGATAGTTAGACATATACATAGACAGATTGTTAGACAGATTGTTAGACATATACATAGACAGATAGTTAGACATATACATAGACAGATTGTTAGACATATACATAGACAGATAGTTAGACATATACATAGACAGATTGTTAGACATATACATAGACAGATAGTTAGACATATACATAGACAGATAGTTAGACATATACATAGACAGATAGTTAGACATATACATAGACAGATAGTTTGACATATACATAGACAGATAGTTAGACATATACATAGACAGATAGTTAGACATATACATAGACAGATAGTTAGACATATACATAGACAGATTATTAGACATATACATAGACAGATTATTAGACATATACATAGACAGATAGTTAGACATATACATAGACAGATAGTTAGACATATACATAGACAGATAGTTAGACATATACATAGACAGATAGTTAGACATATACATAGACAGATAGTTAGACATATACATAGACAGATAGTTAGACATATACATAGACAGATAGTTAGACATATACATAGACAGATTATTAGACATATACATAGACAGATTATTAGACATATACATAGACAGATAGTTAGACATATACATAGACAGATAGTTAGACATATACATAGACAGATAGTTAGACATATACATAGACAGATAGTTAGACATATACATAGACAGATAGTTAGACATATACATAGACAGATAGTTAGACATATACATAGACAGATAGTTAGACATATACATAGACAGATAGTTAGACATATACATAGACAGATAGTTAGACATATACATAGACAGATAGTTAGACATATACATAGACAGATAGTTAGACATATACATAGACAGATAGTTAGACATATACATAGACAGATAGTTAGACATATACATAGACAGATAGTTAGACATATACATAGACAGATAGTTAGACATATACATAGACAGATAGTTAGACATATACATAGACAGATAGTTAGACATATACATAGACAGATTTTTAGACATATAAATAAACAGATAGTTAGACAGATAGTTAGACGGATAGTTAGACATATACATAGACAGATTGTTAGACATATAGATAGACAGATTGCTAGACATATACATAGACAGATTGCTAGACATATACATAAACAGATAGTTAGACAGATAGTTAGACGGATAGATAGACACATAGATACGTTATAGATAGACAGATACGTTGTTAGATGGATAGACTGATAAATAGATATAAAGTTAAATAAATAGACAGTTAGATAGATAGACAGTTGGATAAACAGATAGATACACAATCAAATAGATTGTTATGTAAATAGATAGATACATTGATTTTCTAAAATTTATTACCTTAACAACTTCAACGGGTAATGATTTCTTTTCTTGTAACACCTAAACACAACATAATTCTATTAATTTTAAGAACATGATAAATTGAAAGAACAAAATAAGTAGGTACTACTTATTTTAAAAGATCTAAATTCTATCTATTTTTTAGAAGCTTGATAGCATTTTTAGATAATTCATTCGGATTAATCAACCTACATCAACGTTGTTTTAAAAAAATTACTTTTCTTTTCTACTTTTTCAGGTTTAGCTAGGTATCATACACTTCTCTTTGGTTTAAAGTCATAAAGGACACATTCTAGTGTTGTTTTTCTATTTTGGAGAGATTTAGAAATGGTTGCTTTATCCTAGGAAAATCCTTAGGTAATATCTAACTTTCTTGTCATAACATTACCATAAAACTATAATATTCTTTCTTTTCAACATATTATGTTAGTCTATCTATCTATCAATGTTAATTTATTTTTATTTTTCTATATATCTATCTATCTATCTAATATTAACGAAAAAACTTTAATAACCATTCGTTCAACAATAGCTCGTAAAGGGATGGGTTATAATTTTGGCTTAAAACCACGTCATAAGTAAAGACGTCTCTTGTTGTTACTACTGCTGCAATGTCAGGTGCGACACATAGATACCTCAGCCCAAAACAGTGGCAACACATTACCATCTACAGTTACGATATAACAAGACAAAGGTCGTGCAATCAAAAGGTTGGTTGTCTGAAGGATAAAAATAGATCCTGTACAAGCCATCCAGATGATCTATCTATCTTGAAGTTGCAATGTTTATTTTGAGCCAGGGATAAGACAATAGCCAATAAATTGTTGTACATCCCCAATGAGGATACACGAATGACCCCTTCTGTAGATTAAAATTAGTGGTTGAAACATTTAGATACTAAGCTAAAAGAATCAACCAATTAAAATTCAATAAAAGTCCCTAAAGTTGTTAAGCCAACTAATAAGAAAATGATATTATAAAAATATGGGGACTCGCATAATAATCAGTCCAATGTCCCCTCCCTCCCTGATTGTGTGTGCAATATATTTAAAATAATGTGAAAACTAATGGCTTCCTAACTCTTCAGGGAGGGAAGGGACATTAGACTGTAGATGAAACTTGTACCCAAAGTTTTATCATCACGTTATCTTGTTCGCTGGCGCAAAAACTTTGGGAACTTTGATTAAATTGAAAATTGTTGGTTCCAAACTCTAAACCACTTAATTTTAATCTACAGAGGGGGTTATTTAGTTTATTATCATCGAGGAAGGATGTACATTAATTTATCGTCCATTGTCTTATCCCTGCTCCCTATCTCTCTCTCTCACAGCCAAGATTCTTAAGCATAAATTTAGGACGGAATTAGTGTTACTTTGAATAAAACAAAGCATTTGATAGTCGGGAAAGTTTCTATCTTTTTCTGGATAAAAACTAAGTTCTTAATTTCAATTAAGAAATATATTTGAAGTTATTTAGGGAAGTTCATTCTATATACTAAAATGTATGAATGTCTAATAAAATCTCGTAAACTGCTAACACGACGGCAGGTTTGAGACTATTTAGAATGTAAACCCCACAAAACTACGCTTGGGTTAATTATAGAGCTACTATTAACACAAAGATGACAACATCCATAAGTAACGTAGCGAAGCACAAAAAATTCATGAATGAACAGTCTGATGGTTATAAAACAGATATTCAGTGTTCATAAAAAAGAGATTTTTTCACATTATTGTATTAAGACCGACAGACTATTTTAAATAATAAAGTAGCTTCCCTGTTAAAAAGTGAAATGTATCCATTTGGTGAAGAACCAAATCTCTTGGATCTTACACCAGAATATCATGTACTCTAATAAAGAAAAAAAAAATGTTCTGGCTAAAATAACAAACCCCCTTAACCTCATCCCCTACCCTCCTAATAGATGAATGAACTGACTAATAAGTGAAGTCCATGTTAGCAAGCTAAATTGATGACAATATATCCAGGTAAATACTATATCCAATATCCAGAAGAAGAACCAAATTTCTTTTGGCACCAAAAACAAAGGAAATTTGATATTACAAATCCCCTGGAAAGGTGAATATTATATTATAGAATGTCAGGGATCTAAAGGGATAAGACAATGACCGATAAATTGATGTACATCCTCAATGATGATAAACAAAATTATCCCTTTTGTAATTACAATTAGTTGTTGAAACACTCAACTTAATGAACAAAATTTAGTAAAAGTCTCCAAAGTTGTTAAGCCAACGAATGAAAAACCGTTGTTATGGAACTTTGGGACTAGTATAATAAATAGACCATTGTCCACTCCCTCCTGTAATAATATAATCTTCTTATATTCAAAAGAATGAAAATTTTATCTTGATGTAATTTAAAAAAATAAGATATTGGATATATTTTGAAATTCTAAACATATGTATCATCAAAAAAACAGGGAGGAAGTGAACATTGTACTGTAAATTGTTCTGGTATCTAAAGTTTGTTTCCTTTTGAGCTTTGGGTACTCTTAGTGTTAATAAATCTTGATTGGCAGGTTCAAACTTACATAATCATTATTAATGATTTTTTTCTAGTTAAGAATGCATAATAAAAACAAAATAATAATAAGAATGCATAATAATAAAAAACATACATTAATCAAAAAGGAATCATTTTTCTTAAAAATAATATACAGTATTGCTTCCAAACAAAAATAAATATCCGCTGTATTAAAACTGGTTCCCAGACACACTGAAAAATCATGTATAGCAAAAATCGTTAGTCGTAAAAAATGTTATATAATGTTGTTATGTCAAAAGCGTGACATTAAAGCGTGGAACACTTTTACAGAGTTAGGACTTAAGATAAAGGTTGTACAACAAAAAAGTTGTTGCAATTAACCTATTGAAAATATGACATTTTTTTAGAAGCGAAATGTACTTTTTCATTTCAATTGGAATATCGCTTACTGCCCAATAATGCATATACAGACAAGGATCTGAAGGGATAAGACAATGGTCTATAAATTGAGTACATTCCCAATGATGACAAACAAAATTACCCCTTCTGTAGATTACAATTAGTATTTGAAACGTTTGGGCACTAAATGAACCAACCAATCAAAATTCATTAAGTCTCCGAGGTTGTTAAGCCAACGAAAAAGAAAACGTTATTATAAGACTTTGGGAACTAGTGTAATAAACAACCCAATGTCCCAACCTTCCTGATATACCTAGACATAATTGAAAAAGTAAACAGAAATACAATATGCGCATATCAGAAAGGCATAACAAAAAAGCCAATAGTCAATTATATATAAACAATCATTATGTGTATTAATACAGAATATTAACATAGTTTTTAAAAGATATGGCTTCGAAATCGATTAATATCCGCTGGATTAGAACCGGATCTCAGTCATACTGAAAAATCATGTTTAGCATCGTTTTATAGAAGCTTTCCGTCAAAAGGAAAAATTATAAGTTTAAAACCAGTTTTAAAAACTAACAAAACTGGTTTTAATCTTAAAATTTTTATTTTGATATACGTGGAAAGCTGTCTAAAATATGATGTTAACTATTTTAATTCAATCATCCCATTAAATAAAACAAACTTATGCTGATTATTATTACAAATAAAAAGGTTTTAGAAATTTTAAGTATCCTTATAATAGAGTAAAATGATATATGTCTGTACCGAAGGATTTCGCTTACCAATGAACCGATATGGTTCTTCTTGACAGGGTAGCTTCTCATAGGTTCTTGGATGGTTTATAACTATTTTGGGGGTGGGTATCCTTCCAAGAGATATCGCTGAAAAATATTGAAGAAAAAAAACAGCTGATATTAACATAGACAAATTACTTATCGAATTAGATATTTAAAAAAATTTAAAGTGTCACTAGAGGCCTCTAGGGGCATAGCCGCTGGTACAGACATATCTTATTAGTAGTCTCTATTAGAATACTAATTAACTTATAATTAGTATTAATTAACTTTCAATAGGTATTCGTATGTTTGACAGGGATCTTAAGGGATAAGACCATGGGTGATAAATTGATGTACATCACTAATGACCTTAAACAATATTACCCCAAATAACCAAAAACATATCAGGACCTATATATCATTTGAACCAAATATGGATAACTTAATCAGCTCAGTGGTTAGCGAGATTTTGAATAACAAACAAAAAACATACTACTTTATATAATAGAATATTGATGTCTAATAAACTGTATAAAATTATTATAATAAGAATAATGCTCAAAGGGTATCTGGAAAATGTAATATCTGCAGAAATCTTAAGGGATAGGACAATGGACCTTAAATTGACGTACATCCTTAATTATTATAAACTAAACACTCCTTCTTGGTTGAAACCTTTTAAAGGTGCTTCTAAAACTTTGGGTGCCAGAATAATTTCCAGTCCAATGTCCCCTCCCTGCATGAATATGTAGAACATTATATGAATATGAATTATACAATAATATTTAATTAAAGCAGAGCTTTTCTATAATAAGCTTTGGCAATTAGGTCATCATTTTTTTGTAATTTAAGTCAATATTTTTCTTTCATTCAAGCTCTTTTAACTTCTAATGTTCTGTAATTACCCTTTTAAAACTATTATCAAAGTCATTATTCTGGTCAAAATAGTTTTTCTATGTCAAAAATATACAATCTATAATACAAAGTATTAAGGTATTTTTAACTGAAGCTAAAGATCATGGAAAATGCTGGTCTAAATTGGTTGTATTTTACACGGAAGCTTTATAAATGTCTTAGGGGGGGTTTTAGGCTCTTTGCCTGAACTTCAACCCCACTCCCCTAGTTTAAAATAAGAAACATTATATTGCTTTAAAGTTTATTACTACAGTGTTAAACAAATATAGCATCTTAATTAAGGGATAAGAAAATGAACTATGTACATTCCCAATGATGGTAAACAAAATGTATTTTATGTACACTGAAAAGTTTGAAACAACCAATCAAAATTGAACAAATTATCCAAAGGTTTTGAGTTAAGTTATCAGAATTCAAATCTATAAACTTTAGGTACCAGTATAATTTACAGTCCAATGTCCCCTCTCCTTATATTTATATAGTTTATTGCTGTGTAAAACAAACAGAAACTGAGAAAAAAGATAATGCAAAAAAATAAGAAAACTTTTAGAGTGTGCTTTCACTTCAGCAATAATTAAAACAGCAAATTATTACAACAGAACAAACTTCCCCTTTTCTTTTGCTTTACTTTCAACATTAAACAACCCTTCTAATTTATTTGCTTTTAGGACTTTTTAGTAGCGAAGCTACTCTATAATTCATTAGTCAGTCCATAACGCTATGGGGGAAATCTTCTCAGCAACTATTAATGATAGACAGCTGAAACTTTCGATGAAGATTCCTATGACAAAAAACCTAAATCTTTGAATATTTCATGATTTTAACATCTGTTTTATAACCAGAAAATACTTTGGGTTCCGACTAACAGACTAGTGTCCCCTCCCTCCCTGCAAAATGTAAAAGGTAGAAAGTCATCAGGACATCAAGACATCAAGGGATTAAGGCATCAAATTTATATCAAAATAATGGCTGTAAAAGTGTTGTGACAAGAAAGAAAATCTCATTAAACTCAAATTGAACGCAAATCCTGTTAAAACTTTCAGAAGATGTTTTCTCATTCTGTATAAAAAAGTATGTCTTAAAATAGCATGGGAATGGTAAACAAAAGAGCAAAAAATGCAAAAATAGTGTTTTTAGCATGCTGGTATTTTCATCAAAGCAATAAACATGACATTTCCTAACTCATTATATTTTAAGACAAAGGATTAGAAATGGTTATCAGCCATACGGAAAAATCATGTATAACATCGTATTAAAGATACTTTTCCACGATTATTAAAATAAAAATCATAAAATTAATACCAGTTATGAAGGCCGAGCCTTCGGCCACTCAGTTCTAACTAATCTGGTTTTAATCTTATAATTCTTATTTTTAATTTCCGAGGAATGCTGTCTATAATACGATGCGTCTATTTTTTAGCAATTTTGTAGAAACACTTAGTTTGAAAAGATTTGAAGAGCACTGTTGCCCATGAGATGGAAGTAAAAAGTCTTTGGCAATGCACAATGGTATGTTTTACAAAAACAAGGCCAAAAAATCGCATATATTCTAACATCTGAGCAATCAAAAGGACGTTGTATGTATTGTAACAGGTCTAATGAAAAAATTTTTATTTTATTATTTGCAGCAAATAATTACCTTTAATTTCATAATTCAAAAATAGCTATACAATTCTATGTGTGGTAGTCTTCAGTTCTTAGACTTAAGATAAATTTTAAATCATCCAGATGTGTATTATATTCATAAAAACAAAATGTACAAGTTCCCGGTTTGGTCCAAGAAAAAAAGTTCCAAAATCGACCCAACCTAATGGGAATATTTAGCACTAAATCTGGATGCACCAGCAAGGTTTGCTAGCGTTCTGTTGCCGCCAGGATTATAATAATATTGTACAATATTTTTTCCCCAGTTAAACAAATCCAACAATAATAAAAAAAAAAAACTTTTGGGTATTTTATTGAATTTTGATTGTTTTGTTCATTAAGTTGAGTGTTGAAATGTTTCATCCAATAATTTTGAGTATCATCATTGCATTGGGGATGTACATCAATTTATCGACCATTGTCTTATCCATTAGTTCCCTAATGCCTGTAGGTGTGTTTGTGTGTGTGTGTGTATGTATTTGTGTGTATGTGCATGTGAATGCCTGTTATGTGTTTGTGTGTGTGTATTTGTGTGTGTGTGTATGTGTGTGTGTGTATGTGTGTGTGTGAAAAATAAGTTAGTTTAGAAAAGATTAAAGTGCATTTAACAGAGTCCTTCACTTAGTAACTAAAACAGTGCCTCTACAAAAATAGTTTCTTAGTATTAACAACAGCTTTCCGCTGATATTAAAATGAAAAATTATAAGGTTAAAACCAGTTTTGTTAGCCTCCATAAAACGGAAGCCCGGGCTTATAATTTTTATTTTAATATTTGTAGAATATTGTCTGCAATACGATGCATTACATGATTTTTCAGTAAGACTAATAACCGGATCTAATCCATCAAATATTAATCGGTTTCGAAGCCATACTTGAAACAATATTATCCCTTCATTAAATTAAGATTATTGTTGGAAAAGTTAAGACACTTATAGTTTGTATAATGTACAACCCAATCTATTTTTAATTTATAAAAGAGTCCAAGGGTTTTAAGCCAACGAATTAGTGAAAGGTATCTATGAAACTAGAACTTACAGAAAAAGGTCATGTTATCAAAGTATTAGTTGTCTGAAACCAATTGGTCATATAGTTAACCAATGAAAGGGTTGATAAAAAACTTTCTTCAACAAATTTTATTAAAAAAATAGATTGTTTTTTTTTCTTGCAAAATGCAAAAAAATACACCACAATAAAAATGAGAAAATGTAATCTTTTGCAACCATATGAACAATATGAAGTGCATTTAATATTGTATATTATCATATACGCTTTAGAGTTTTGCTTGAATTTCCTAAATTTTAAAAAGAAATCACTTTAGGCAAATTAACTTTTTTATCGGAAAAAAATGTTAAACCCACATTATTTTCATACTTTTTATATTGTCTAATGTACTTAAAGTACCATTCAAAATGTGCATATATAGTATGAACAACAGAGGTTTCAGTGCCACCATTCATTTCAATGAAAGAATAATTATGGATATATAATCAACACAACTATCTATTTCCAATGTCGGGGACCTTTTTCGTCTACTAGCAAATTACTTTCTGCTATTTTGTAACGGCTTGGCTGTGGTAATATTTCCGACGCTCTTAGGCTGATATTCAAAGACCCAATTAAAAGTCAGCACAGGGTCCACAGGGTGGAAAAATACAGTTATTTAACTCCTTCCCCCAGTATTGTTTTACTTTAATTATCATTCTTAGTTTTATATGATGATCAATTCAATCAGTCAAGCTTCAAAGGAATTTCTAGCAGACAGGAGAAATGACAATGGTTCTTATTTATTGTTCAGTTCTTTCCTCCAGTAGGAGGGGAGTGTATATGGTAAAGGGGGTGGATGGAGGTATAATAAAGTAAAGTATATTATCAAAGTATACAAGAATCTGTCACAATATCCACGTATTATATATCCATTGTTATGTTGTGTACCCTTTAATCATTTAAACAGATATTTCTAAAACTTTGTGGTATTTGTATTCTATCTATCTGTCTATCCATATTTATATCTTTATATCTATCTATCTGTCATTTATCCAATCATCTATCAATCAATCTATTTTTTTAACAGATATATTTAAAACTTTATGGTACTTTTATTTTATCTATCTGTCATTTATCTAATCATCTATCAATCTATTTTTTTAAATAGATAATCCTATTGAACTATCTATTTATCTACCCTTATGTCTACATCTTTAGCTATCTATTTATTCATCTATTAAATGAAATAGATATTTTTTTTAAATGTGTGAATTGTTTTTTTCTAATTCATTATGTATTTAATCAAACTATCTAACCATTTACCTATTTATTTAAAAAAATTTATATCATCCTTATTAAATATGGAACTCCATTTTAAAATAGATATCTATCTATCTTTGAATAATCTATTTAACCTTATAAAAAACTTTCAGAATATGGCAAAACCAGTATTTTTAGAAACTTCTAAATATCCAAACTTTTTTGGGAGGGGTGAGAAATAATTTACGCACTAACGATATTATAGAATTGCAAATTCCAACAATATGATTTCTCATTTCCATCTTTTTCAAATACAATTTTGTCTCTTTTTAGTAGTGAAGCTACTCTATAATTTACTTTGTCTGTCCGTCCGTTGGTTAGTCTGTAACGGTAGTGGAAAATATGATTTTCTCGGCTGCCATTCATGATGTCGGCTGATTTTTTTTGTGAAGATTATATCAATGAGCATCCAGTGTGTAATTTACTTTGTCCGTTGGTCTGTCAGTCAAATTAAAAATATTATGAAATTTAAAAATACGTGAGAAGGGTTTCGTGATTCTTGATTTTAACAAATGCTCTATAACTCACTTTGTCTGTGTTCCCATTCATGCTTCGCTACTTATATATGTTGTCATCCTTGCTAGAAAGAACGATATGCATCAGTGATATTAAGCGGATGTGAATAAACACTTTTTATACTTTTTGCGGAGAAAATGCAGTTTAACCGAAAAAAGGTCATGTTTACGAATAAAATTTAAGTTTTTTTCTCCAGGAAGGTAGGAAACATTGTAATGGTATCCAAAGTTTTATAAACAGGATCTTTCTTTCACTTGCTAAAAAAAACTTTGGGAACTTCTATCAAATCTTGATAGGGATGTAAAACCTAATTCAAATGTTTTTTTTCTCGCAAGAATTCAGGAGTCTAAAGGGATAAGACAATGGCCGATAGATACATCTACAATAATGATAAACAAAATTAGCCCTTCGGTAGATTTCAATTGATGGTTGAACACTCAACTTAATGAAAAACCAATCAAAATTCAATAAAAAATTCCAAAGTTAGCCAACGAATAAGAAAACGTTATGATAAGACTTTGAAGACTATTGTAATAAACATTTCAATGTCCCCTCCATCCCTGGTTATTCTGCAGCAAATATTTTATTGCTCTATAGATCATTTTAGAAACATTGATAAAATTTATTTTCTTACAGTTGTATCTCACAAGTAGTATTTTATTATGTCTTTTTTCAATTTATTTTATCTATCTTTAATTCTATTCTAGTGGATACGCCCCTTGAAGGAGCAATTAAAGTGGATGGGAAAGGGAAGTCGACCAATTCGACCCCCCCCCCCTTCAATTTTAGTTTTAAAAAGACAAAATAAAATAAAAAGAATCCATCCATCCATCCATACATCCATCCATCCATCCATCCATCTATCTATCTCTATCTATCTATATTACATCTATCTATCCATTTATCTTACCTTATGTTCAGTGTATTGACTAGTGCTCAGCATGGACAGTGACTCGCACACCTACAAAATATTTATTTATTGCATCGTATTATAGACAGCTTTCCGCAGATAGTAAAATGAAAAGAAAAATATTAAACCCAGTTTTATTAGTCCTGTTCTTAAATTAATTTTAAGATTTTTATTTTATAATTCGTAGAAAATAGTCTGTAATACGTTGCTATACATAATTTTTCAGTATGACTGAGAACCGGTTCTAATCCAGCGGATATTAATTATTTTCAAAGCCATACTAAAAAATAGACTACATAATATTTGAGTTTGATAGCAGCTCATTTAATAAGGCAGTTTTTGCAATTAAACTCTTCAAAAATTCTTAAAAACCTATTAATGATCGACCAGACGGAAGAACAGTTTCTATAGTTATAAAGTAGCAACGCTATAATAATTATATGGATAGTGCCTGTAAAATTAAATACGTTTAAAGCATCAAATTTGTGATTTTTTCTTTTAAAAATATACATTTAAAACTTAAGATTTTAAAGCGATTTTCTAAACTAAATTTTTAAATATGGTTAAAATTTTAATTAAATTTTCAATTATCTTATTCTCAAAAAATATTGAAAAACATTTTTTTACTTTAAAAAAAAACTAAATTTAAATTCAACATAGAGGTGTAGTTTTATATCCTGATAGATTAATATATCAAAAACTTTTTTCAATCAAGAATAACAACATCCATTAATGCCCTGAGCGCTAAAATAAATAAAATTAAAGTACATCGTATTTCAATTTTAGAGCCGAGAAAAGAAAGGGTCTATAGCAAAAATAGTAATAACGTAGTTACCCTAAAGTATGTCCGTACGCCGAAGTCAGCTATTGAAATTAGCTGATTCTCAGAACATGTAATTTATAAAAATATCAAGATTGATATTTTTTCTAATATATTGTATTTAATTTACCAGAGTTTATAACGCACAGTCCCTAATTTTAGAAAGGCTTTGCTGCGAACAAAAAAAATGTGATTTGACTTGCTAATATTGTGTTGCAGTGGTGTGGATATAGCATTGCGGTTCTCAATGGATGTACAATATACGGAGATGATTTATTAATTTAGGTTAATTTAGGTTGCAATTTCCCCTGCATTTATTTGTCAGGCTTTTTATCCAGTAGGAGGAAAGGGATAGAGGCTACAGAGTTCACTTTATCATAGTATATGAAAATCTGGTGTAAGATCCAAGTAATTATACATCCAATCGGTTCTCCCTTACATTTTTTGTAGCGATGCTAATCTACAAGGCTTGGTTAGTTGGTCGGTATGTTGGTCATTCAACAACCCTCACCGCACTATGGGGCGAAGCCCCTGTAAAACTCACACCCCCCTCCCCATTTTTTAGGTATTACGTGTAAACTTACGCAATTTTGAGTAAGTTTTTTTCATGTGTTATATTAATACTAAATTTGACAAATTTTTACATAATATGTCTATCTTTAAGAACGATTCTATATAGAAGGGGGCTTTCCATTACCTCATGGGGCAAAGCCCCTAGAGGCTAGTATTCAATAAAGTAATAATTTTTTTATTTTACTATGGACATAATTAATACTTTATAATTAACATATTAATTGTGCACAATAATATAACTTTTAGTACTACTTTTTGGTATTTAATGTCCTGAAATTTTTAAGTTTCTGTGCGTGATTGATAAATTAATGAAAAGCTATGTGATAATGTGTTTTTATAATAAGCGTGAAAAATCGGCCTAAAATAAGTTGTGGTAAAAAAAACATTTAGCTAAAAATAATATCTATATTTATAGACGTCCAAAGGTGGGGGTAAAGGGGTGTGTTTACTTTGAAACCCTTCATTTCACCCCCCTCAAAATTTAAAAAATACATTGGAATACCTCTATGAAACTTTTGAAACCCCTCATTTCACCCCATAACAATAAAAAAGCTTGGACGTCTCTGTGTATATTAAGTTTTGCCTTTATTATACTCACTGTGTTCTTAATATTGGACAGCACACTCAACGGATTTTTAAACACCTAAATTTTTAATGATTTCTGTTTTTTTTGCTGTACCAAATAAGATCTCGCTAACAGCTTATCACATCAGTTGGACACAATACAATCTTTTCCGATTTTGTATTAATTTTGCGGAACATGATTCCAGTTACGTCATATTTTTCTTTCCCGAAAAAGGGAAGGGGGGAAGAAAAAAAGAGATGGGAGAAAAGGGGGTTTTCCCCATCTCTTTTGAAGAGATTTTCTTCCTTCCTTCCCTTTTTCGGGAAAGAAAAATATGAATCATGTTCCGCAAAATTAATACAAAATCGGGAAAGATTGTATTGTGTCCATCAGTTGGTTATTCGGGTGTTTTTTTTTTGCACCAAGTTGAAAATATGGGAAATTGCCTTAAAAGTTTGTTTCTACTTTTTTCTGCTTAACTTTGAGGAGGCTAATGTCAATTTTTCTAAAATTTCTCTGGCAAAACTTCTAGATAAATTGTTTTAAACAAGGATGACAACATCCATAAAAGCGAAGCACTGAAACGGTATGACAAACGGACATTAACACTTATATATTGTCAGAACTAAATAATCAGAATAAAAATATATAAGAGTCGAAGCAAAATTCTAAGTAAATTTGTTGAAAAACTGCTTTATACAGGACATAAGGAAAAAGGATAAGAGGATGAATACTCACCCCTTTTTCATGGTAAAATACTACTTCCCCATCCCTAAATTTAGAAGCAGACGAAAATCAAAAACCGCCCAGGGCTTTTTGTAAGTCAATCATAAATAATAATGTGAATAAAAAGAAAAGCGATATTTAGCAAACAGCCGTGGGCGGTCAGAATCAGCTGAATGTTCATTATGAAAAAAATTTCCCCCTTTTTAGAAATAGATGGATTCATCTTTCATGAACACATTTTTTTAAATAAAAATAAAATTCTATGTAATTTTTAATTAAAACATTAAAACGAAAATATCTAATCTAATATTCTTGCCCTAAATATGGAAATAGTAAAAAGTAAAAAAATATTTTTTAAAATAATTTTTAATCCTCCCATTTGAAAAGTAGTGGAATAGCAATAAATTTTTGCGCGGCAACAGCGCTAAGTAGGCCTCTAGGCCCACTGCCTATTTTCGTCTTCTAGTTGCTTCGATTCCTCTCTTTTATTTTTTTCTCTATGATACAGGATAATATTTATGGACATACCTACAATTTTAGGACTTGATTATAGAATTGCTTCGCTTAGAACATTATACTTTGTTCTCCCAGGAATCAATATACCAAAAATCAGATCAATCGGATGATTTGATCACATAAAAATTTGTTGTTAAAAAAGTAAAAAAATCAACATGTTTAAAACGGACGTACGGACATTTTGGTAATGATTATAGAGTTGCTACGCTTTCTAAATCGTACCTAACTTTTAAAGGAATCACCATGCAAAATTTGAAATCGATAGGACAATTCTAACATGCATAAATTAACGAAAAAAGCTATCCGTTACGGACGGACGGACGTACGGACGGACCGAACCTAATTATAGAAAAGCTTCGCTTTTAACAATTCCCAAGACGTTGTCCCATCACGAACGCAAAAGAATCATTGGGGATGTATATCCATTCATCGTCGATTGTCTTATCCCTACAGTTCCTTATCTAAAAGTTTGAGTTTGTGAGTCTGTCTTTACAGATATGGTTCTTCTTTACAGTCAAGCTTCACATAGGTCCAGGGTTTGAAGAATGGTAACAAATCGTGCCCCCCCCCCCAATAATTTGCAGTTCTGATAATTAGAAAAAGTGAAACTTTTGGCGGGAGTGGTGAAACACCTTGCAAGACATTACAAAGTTGACAAAACTAATTTATCTTAGATCCCAAATCCATTATTTAGGCCTAAGGGAAACCAATGTATGGACAATCAGACCATAGTATTGGTTAGATGGTACCATCCCCCAAAATATTTCTAAACCTTCCCAGGACCTATGAGAAACTACACTGTAAAGGAAGACCATTTCGGTTCAGCGGTTATCGAGATCCTGTTACTGTATTATAAGGATAGACTTTTCGAATTAATAATTTTAAAATTAAATGACTATTCAAACTTTAATGAATTAACAAAGTTTAAATTAATTAAATTAAATTTTTGTTTTAGTTAACCGATTAATCTTTCTAGGGTGTCTAAAAATTGGAAATTTTTATTATATAATTAACACATTATTCTTATATAAAAGTAACAGCATTTGAGTGTGTGTCTGTCTGTCTGTGCGGAAGAATCTCGCTAAACCCTGAACCGTTATGGTTCTCCTTTACAATGAAGCTTCTCATAGGTCGTTCTTGGAAGGTTTATAACTATTTTCGGAAGGGTACAACCACCCTCCCACGAGAAATCGCACAAAGAAAAAAATGACCCACATGCCCCCAAAATATGTTATAATTTTTCTTTGTAAAACTAAAATGAATTTAACCCTCCCCCTTCCCTCAGGTTCCCCTTGAGGCCTCTAGGGGCGTAGCCGCTAGACTTAAACATCTTTTAAAAACCGGTTTTGCTGTGTGATAAAACTCTTACCTGAGATATCGGGGACTGTTTCAATAGATGTTGCTGGCTACTTGGTAGCAGGATTCTAGATAGATAGATAGATAGATAGATAGATAGATAGATAGATAGATAGATAGATAGATAGATAAATAGATAGATAGATAGATAGATAGATAGATAGATAGATAGATAGATAGATAGAAAGATCAATAGATAGATAGATACATAAATAGATAAGAATTAGATGAAAGGTAAAGATCTATTTTTCAGTTGCAAAAAAATATCAATTTTGTATGACAAATTATTTGTTTAAGTGAAGATGGTAAATTGGAAGAGTATTGCATCATTTCTGCTATATGTATTACTATATCAAATTATTAACACAGCACAACATGACTTTTCCTTTATTTTCATTGTACATTAATTACTCTCGCCTTTAATCAATTTGCTTTATGGGATAAGACAATGGTCGATAACTGAGGTACAACCCCAATAATGATCAACAAATTATCTGTCTGTAGGTTTGAATTATTAGTTGAGAAGTTTGGAACAAACCAATAACATTTTTTTGAGCCAACGAATAAAATAATGTGGTTTTAAAAAATTAAAATAAATTTACATTACAATGACGCCTATCTCCCAGATCATTTTGCGAATATGAAACTCTTTGTGGAAGTTATAAATTGCAGAGTATTTTTCACAGAAAGGAAGGAGACATTGGGCTGTTTATTGCACAAGTCCCCAAAGTTTTATAATAATGTTTTATGGGTATTTTGCGTCAACAACTTTGGGGACTTTTTATTAAAATTTTATTGGTTGGTACAAACGTTTCAACCAATCTACAGAAACTAATTTTGTGTATCATGACTGGGGATGTACATCAATTTATCGACCAATGTAATATCCTTTAGATTCCTGATTTTTTCAAGTTCAAGACTATTTATCAATTCTATACTTTGGAAAATGGAAAAAATAATTTCATGGAATAAAAAGTTGCTTGGTTGAAAGTAATAAAAACAAGGATGACAACATCCATAAAAGCGAAGCACTGAAACGGTAGGACAAACGGACATTGTATAGTATCTGAACTGAATAATCAGAATTTAAAAGTCGAAGCAAAATTGTAAGTAAATTTGTTGAAAAACTGCTTGAAGCAGGATAATGTTTATGGACATACTTACATTTTTGGACTTGATTAAAGAGTTGCTTCGCTTATAATATTGTTCTTTGTTGTCCCAGGAATCAATATACCAAAAATCAGATCAAACGGATAATTAGAACACTTGAAAATTTGTTGTTAAAAAAGTAGAAAAATCAACATGTTTAAAATGGACGTACGGACATTCTGGTAATGATTATAGAGTTGCTACGCTTTCTAAATCGTACTCAACTACTACAGGAATCATCATGCAAAGTTTGAAATCGATAGGACAATTTTAACATGCCTAAATTAACGAATAAAAGCTATCTATCTCGGACGGACGGACGTACGGACGGACGGACTGACGTACGGACGGACGGACGGACCGACCCTAATTGTAGAAAAGCTTCGCTTTTAAAAAAGTAGAGATGGAGGGATAAAATAGATGGACTAATATGTAGATAGATAGATAAATAGAATAAAATCTCAGAGCCTAATTCAGGATTAACAGACAAATATACATAAACAAGGATGACAACATCCATAAAAGCGAAGCACTGAAACTGTAGGACAAACGGACATTTACACTTGTATAGTGTTTGAACTGAATAATCAGAATATAAAAGTATAAGATTCGAAGCAAAATTGTAAGTAAATTTGTTGAAAAACTGCTTTATACAGGATAATGTTTATGGACATACTTACATCTTTAGGACTTGATTATAGAGTTGCTTCGCTTAAAATATTGTTCTTTGTTGTCCCAGGAATCAACATACCAAAAATCAGATCAAACGGATAATTAGATCACATAAAAATTTGTTGTTAAAAAAGTAGAAAAATCAACATGTTTAAAATGGACGTACGGACATTCTGGTAATGATTATAGAGTTGCTACGCTTTCTAAATCGTACCTAACTACTACAGTAATCACCATGCAAAGTTTGAAATCGATAGGACAATTCTAACATGCCTAAATTAACGAATAAAAGCTAACTATCTCGGACGGACGTACGGACGGACGTACGGACGGACCGACCCTAATTATAGAAAAGCTTCGCTTTTAAAAAGTAGAATTAGAGAGATAAAATAGATGGACTAATATGTAGATAGATAGATAAATAGAATAAAATCTCAGAGCCTAATTCAGGATTAACAGACAAATATACATAAAAAAAAGACAATCAAACAGACTGCCAGACAAACTTGTGTTACAAACCTGAGTGAATTTGCATCTCTGACATGTGGTGCACTACTGCCCCTACTCCTCATATACTCCTCCACGGGGTGGGTCACCCCGCTGGGGTTCAGCACACTGCTGTGGGCTCGCTGCACCCGCCGCGTATGGAAAAAGGTGTCCCACAGGGCGCAGTCGTTCTCAAGGAAATCTAAATAAATTTAAAGATTAGTTGTAATTTTAATAAAAAAAGATAGACAGATAGATTGATGTATTGATAGATTGTTAGATTGATTTAAAGATAGATTGCTATATTCATAGATTGGTAGATTGATAGATTAATAAATTGATATTTTTAAAGTTTTTAAGAATATTTTTTCTATACGTAATATTTTTTTAAAAATATTGATTGATATATAGATATTTAGATAGATTGATAGATACAAAATAGTTACCTAAGTCAGGAAAGTTATTCGAAGTGGTCCGTTTATCCCTCCCTCCTCCTCCCAGGGCAAGGGCTCCGCCCCCTGTGGGCGCTGTGAAGGGGCGTGTCAGCTGGGCCCCGCCCCCACCTTGCATTGACTGGTTCTGTGACGAGGTTGAGGGGGTGGGGGACTGCAGGGAGTTGCCCGCTGAGGGGGTGGTGCTCATAGAGGTCACACTGCGTTGTCGGGGAGTTGGAACTGGTCTGAAAAATAGAGTTTGAGGTTAGTTATCTATTATGGTACATCTTATATTCTTAACATTTCTTTTAAAAGTCTGACTATCTATTCAGGGAGGGAGGGAACAATGAGCTGTTTATTCACTAGTCCCTTCAGTTTTGTAAAAACGTTTTCTTATTTGTTGGATTAACATTTAACAACTTTGGGGACTTTTGATTGTTTGATTCATTAAGTTGGGTGTCCAAACATTTCAACTATCAATAATAATCTACAGAAGGGGTAATTTTGTGTAACCTCATTGGGAATGTACATCAATTCATTGGCCATTATCTTATCCCTTTAGATCCCTGATTTATACCTGACTGTGTTATCATCAGAAGATGAGGCGCTACGCTCAATATTCTCGTCAATGCTGGTCAGACGGGATTTCCTAAAGTAAACACGGCTTTTAGTAAATCAATCTATATTCCGGCTTTTAGTAAATCTATCTTAGATAGCCAAACAAAGCTGTACGTGTGCTTTCATCTATAAACATAAAATTCCTTCATGAAAAAATGGGAAATATAATTTTGCTATTATTACTAACAAAAACTTTGAAAATCGGACCTCAAACACCAAAGATATGTAAAAAATCAGTTTAAAAGTTAAAAGCGGCTTAAAGGCAGTCGGACAGCCACAAAATAAACTTTTACCTGTAAGATATCAGAATAAAAATAGAATTATAAAAGACTCCAAGCTTTGATGAATTTTAACCAAAAAATATTATAAATTTCATTATTCATTACCTTAGAAATTCATTTATGGCATCTTTTTCTTTGGCGCCAAGATTAGTTCCTGGGTTGGCCGTAAGGGGACTCTTTATGGCTCCTGAAACAGAAGATAGTTTAGTAAGGATTTTAGTTCATAGACGGCTCTTTCTTATTTACATTCTTACTCTTATTTTTAAATTTTAAGGAATAAGACAAGATACTAGAAATTGATAACGTACCCTTAATCATATTCAACAAAATAACCCCACCTGTAGATTCATATTATTGATTGAAAAAGAGGACACTTCTGGTTTGAAACCAACCAAGTTTTTGAATAAATAGTTATTTCTCGCATCGTATTATAAACAGCTTTCCGCGGATATAGAGTGTACAATTATAAGATTAAAACCAGTTTTTTAGCCCGTGCCTTCGGCACCTCGGGGCTAAAAAACTGGTTTTTATATTCGTAGAAACTAGAAAGCAGAATATAATTCGATACTAGACATAGTTTTTTCTTATGGATGAGAACCGGTTCCTATCCACCGGATTCAAATGAATACGAGAAATACCTTTATAATGTATTTCATTTTTTCTCTGAAAAGTGTTGCTAAAGAAAATATAAAAAGAAATTAAAAATAAAAAGAACAAATTTTCTTTCTTTTTATTGGATTTGCTAAATTGAGTCAATAAGATATTTTGACAATAAAAAGACTTATAAATTCTATGGTTTAAATCATCTTACGGAATTGAAACTAGCCTTTGATAACAAGATAATTTATAAAGGACAAAATAAGTTAAGACTTGACAGAGGAGATTAGAGAGAGAAAAAAGAGAGATAAAGCAAGAAGGAGAGAGAGAGAGATAAAAAGGATAAGAAAAGGGTGTGAGAGAGAGAAAGAAAGAAAGAGAAGAGAATAAGAGAGAGAGAGTGAAAAAGAGACAGAAATAAAGAAGGATAAGAATGAGCGAGAGAGATAGAGAAAAAAATATGAAAGAGAGAGAGCGCACGAGTGAAGGAGGAAGAGAGAAAGAAAGAAGGATAAGATATATAGAGAGAGAAAGAGAGTTAGAGAGAGAGAGAGAGAGAGAGAGAGAGAGAGAGAGAGAAAGAGAGAGAGAGAGAGAGAGAGAGAGAGAGAAAGAGAGAGAGAGAGAGAGAAAGAGAGAAAGAGGGAGAGAGAGAGAGAGAGAGAGAAAGAGAAAGAGGGAGAGAGAGAGATGAAGCAGATGTGTATGACTTAATTAGATAATAAAATCTCTGTTCAATGTTTAGTTTAGACATTCAGTACAAATATATATACATATCTTTACCAACTATCTATTTTTCGATATATTCATCTATCTATCTATCTATCCATCCATCCATACAGCTATCTATATCTATCTATCTATCTATGTACCTTGTTGTTTATTTGGGTCTTGTTTTTCAAACTGATATCCCACTCCATTCCAACCATATATCTATCTATCTTTCCAGTTACCTATCTGTCCATCCATTCATCCATACATTTATCTATCTATCTATCTAAGTAAAGGGTGTTAAAATAAAAACCAATCGCTTAACTTTTTTCAATATAAACCTTACAGTTTTGGTCCAAAACTAATAAAAAAGAATACAATTCATGCCCAAGCAATGACAATGAGAAAATGATATTGAATTTTGAATCTTCTCACCCTTCCAGAGCCCTAGAGCTTAAGACATAGCCTTTGCAGAGAAATTTGCCCTACGCCGAAAGTGCATATTTTATTATAAATTAGTCTTTTTAAAAACCAATCGCTCACAATTTGAACCACCATAAGTACTTAAAATCTTGTAGATAGACCCCATAATGTTTGGAGTTTTTGATGGGGCATGTAAAGACCTTTATTTAGACACCTTAACAAGGTTTCTAACACAATTTTAGCTAATTTGGCATAAAAAAGAAAGACCTGGCAATCATCAAGAACTAGGAATGGACAAAGCCGTCATGCCTCAAAGTTGGATGGGAATGTTTTTTTTATGTCAAATTTGCATAGATTGAGTTAGAAACCTTGTTAAGGTGTCTAAAGAAAGGTCTTTTCATGCCCCATCAAAAACTCTAAACATTATGAGGTCAATCTCCAAGATTAGAAGTACTAATGGTGGTTCAAATTGTGAGCGATCGGTTATTTTTTTAACACCCTTTACCTTGTTGTTTATTTGGATCTTGTTTTTCAAACTGATATCTCTCTCCATTCCAATATCTATCTATCTATCTTTCCAGTTACCTATCTGTCCATCCATACAGATATCTATCTATCTATCTAAGTACCTTGTTGTTTATTTGGGTCTTGTTTTTCAAACTGATATCCCTCACCATTCCAACTATTCCTAAAAAATAACATTATGCAATGATTTATAGAAATAGGACAATGGCCGATAAATTCCCAATGATAAAATATATATAATTATCCCTTATATTGATTAAAATCATTGGTTGAATCGTCTGGACACTCAACTTAATAAACCAACAAATCTAAATTTAATAAAAGTCCTCAAGGTTGTTAAGACGACGAATAAGAAAACGTTATTAAACTTTGGGAACTAGTACAATAAACAGCATAATGTCCCCTCCCTCCCTGATAAACATGTGTTATTTTTTAGAAAAATAATATTTTTCATACATATTTTTAGTTACTTTATAATTCACTTTGTCTGTCTGTCAATCATTCAGTAATGCTATGGATTAAATGGGGTATTCCTGTCCAGTTTTTTGTTTAGGAATGAATATTTCTTACCCGAGGGAATAAATGATGGACCGATAGGTCATCATTTATTCACGAGGGTAAGAAATATTCATTCCTGAACAAAAAACTGGACAGGAATATCATTCTCATTTAAACAAAAAACTCATTTTTATATGCTAAAATGTGGTTTAATTTTGGTTTTTAATTTTCATTTATTTCCCGGCTATGATCATTTTTATCCCTGATATCAAGTTTCTTTTAATAATTAATAAAAATTCAAAAATCTTCCAAAAAAATTTTAAAATCTTCTAAAAATATCTACCTCGGGGATATAAATGGTTACCTCCGGGAAATAAATGAATATTTACATCCACTATTTAAGGGGTTGTTTATATGGGAATGAGATTTTCTTGGCTGCTATTTAAGATCGAACAACTATCTTGATCCGTCGGTCTGTCGGTCATGCATCTGTACGCTATACAGTAGTCAAGGTGACTGTAAGTGAGACTCGCTCCGGTACCTCGACTTTGGCGCACTACCAGCGGCTATACATACATCTATTTTTTATACAGGTTTCGTGATTTTCTAATATTTTTTTATGACCACTGAACATCTACTTTTAACATCACTTTGCCCGTTGTCCATCCATGCTTTTTTATGCTTCGCTACTTATGGATGTTGGCATCCTTGTTTAGTAATTATGACCACGAGTAACGTTAATTTCTCAGGGATAAGTCAATGAACCTTAAATTGAATGCATCCTCAATGATGATAAATAATTACCCCTTCAGTTGATACAATTATTGGATAAAAAGTTTGGAAACTACTAGTCTTAAACCAACCAATCAAAAGTCAATAAAAAAGTACCCATATTATTTAAGCCAGCAACGTGGCTATAATACTTTGGGTACCAATTATCTTACCTTTGAGCCCTGCCCTTCATGTACAGATTGATCAGCTTCGCCTCCTCTTTAGCCGCAGATTCCTGTGCACGCGAATATTTAAAATATACATTTGTAGCTGGCTAAAGTAACGACCACCCCCCATCCAACACTTTTACCCTATAGCCTCCCTTTCTACTGGATAAACGAACTGGCCAATAAGTGATGTCCATGTTAGCAACTTAAATTGACGATAATTGTTCCCCTGTCATAATATACACGTATATTCTAAATCCATTGTTATAAAATTAATAATAATAATGATGACCCAATCATACTTATTTTTAATGATTGCCAAATTTAAAGAGAGTTTTTTGATAATAAACTAGAATATTCTATTTTAGCAGGTTTTAAGCTAATTATGTACTTTCTATCAAAAAATTACACTATAGTAAATTGAATGGATTTAGAATATGCGGACAGAGTACATGAAAATCTAGTGTAGCATCCAAGTAATTATATATCTATTTCACATGTTGGCGTTAAGAATTATGTCTCGTAGATAATATGTAAACCGTAGACCCTTATATTTAATGACATGCAGTCGACATTACTTATATGTTAATACAATATTTCAGGTTTAACTGAGGAAGCAGCTTATAGTGCCTAATAAAAAATGACGTCATACAACACAAATGACCAATGAAAGGCCAGTATACATTTTAACATTAGTCAATTAAAACCAAATAAAAAATGACGTCATTCAATTTATTTTACCATTGATCAATTATAATGTATACTGGCCTATCATTGGTCATTTGTATTGTATGACGTCATTTTTTATTAGGCACTAAAAGCTGCTACCTAACTGAGGTGCAATCGTATTTTTAAAATCCGTTCCTTTGACTGTTCAAGAGTGAATTTTTCTTGGCTGCCGCCGATAGCTGTTCCAGTGCCCCAGGCAGTCAGCTTGGTCAGGGCTGGCTGCTGCTTGCTGATGTTAGGCATACTCCTGCAAAATAGATAGATAGATGAATGTGCTAGTGGTCCATACGGTCAGCTGGGTCAGAGCCGGATGCTGTTTGCTTATATTAAGCATACTCCTGCAAAATATGATCAATTTAATTTTGATATAGATAACCATTACAGCATGTTATTATAAAAATATTTCGATAATTACTAACCCAATTGAGTTCTCAATATTAGGAAAGCTTCATACAGACCTTGTGCTGGTTTTAGGCTACGTTATTTTTAACTTTAAATCTTCGGGTTGTTTAGTGTTTTTTCCTGCCCATCCCTACAGCATCGAATACAGAGCTCCTTTATGCTAGGGGCACATAATACTAGTTTTACATTAGTAAACTTTCCAAATGTACAAAGCTGACAAGCAGACAAAGTGTCTTATTTAGAATATTTGCTCCAGAAAATTTATAAAATTCTATAGAAAGATGAATGGCTACAACTAGAGAATTTCTATAGGTATTCCTACAAAAAAGAAGTACTATCATATTTACAAAAAAAGCTATATGCAATATTCAATGGGATTAATACCAAAGTAATCGTGAGCATTTTTAAATCAATCAACAAAGCCTGATATTTTAATTAAACTTAGATATTTAGCCAGTAATAAAAGACTTATTTTCGCATTTGACGATATTGTAGGAACATCTTATTTTTGCAGGTGTGCCTTGAATTCCGAAAAATTACTTGTATAAAAAGGATCTCTGTCTGTGTGTATGTGTACCGAAGGATGTCCCTAAACACTGAACCGGTGTTGTTCTACTTTACAGTGTAGCTTCCAAGGAAGGTTTATAACTATTTTGGGGTTGGTTACCACCACCGCGACAAGAGAAATCACCCCTAGAAAAAAATTACCTTACCCCCCCCCCCCGAAATTTTTTTAAAAACCTTTTTCTCTTTTTCTTTTACAAGTATAAAAAATTGGGCAGTCAAATACAACCCCCCCCCCCCCCACAACCTCAAGTGCTCCTAGAGGCTTCTAGGGGGGGCGTAGCCGCTGTAACTATTTGAAAGACACAATACAAAAAATATATAATAAGAGTAAGGTTCATGATGTGTTAGTTTGTGCTGAGTAATAGTTTGTGAATAGTTATTTCTCGCATCGTATTATAAACAGCTTTCCGCGGATATAGAATTACAATTTTAGCACCTCTGGGCTAAAAAAACTGGTTTTAATCTTATAGATTGTACATTTTTATATTCGTAGAAAACTGGATATAATACGATGCTAGACATAGTTTTTTCGTATTCATGAGAACCGGTTCCTATCCACCGGATTCGAATGAATACGAGAAAAAGATTTTCTGCGCTAGTGATGTTTCACTTATTTTGGCATGTACCCAATATTTGGTTTTCAAAGCAGTGAAAAACAGGGAGGGAGGGAACATTGGACTGAAATTATATTGGTATCTAAAGGTTCATAACCACGTTATCTTTTTTTGTTGCCTCGCAAACTTTAAGTTCTTTTATTAAAATTTGATTGGATGTTCCAAACGAGTGGTATCCAAACTTCTCAGCCAATAATTATCATCTATAGAATATGTAATTTTGTTTATCATTATTGGGAATGTATACCAATTTATCATCCATTGTCTTATCCCTTTAAATCCCTGGTATAAAAGAGATAGAAGGATATAAAAGAGAAAGTACAAGTATAATAAAAAATTAATTGGTTGAACATGACAATTAAAGAGTTAAGTAAACTTTTTGGTTAAGAGAGATACAATAAATAAATCCTTAAGAAAGAAAATGGTTCTTATACTTTCTGTAATATGAAACCTATAATGGTAATAGTATATCTACAATTAGAAATATTAAAATTTAACCCTAAAGGAAAGTTTTTAGTAATTGAGCTTTACTTTTAGGTTTTAAGATATTAATGAAACCACTGTATAATACTTTATGGATTATTTCTTTGAAAAAATGTCTATCTACACAAAATTGCAAATTTGTAAGATATATAACTTTGCCCTAGATAACATAGAATACATTTTCATTCTTTTTTTTACATGAATTTTAATTTAATCAAAAATACAAACATAAACAAAATAAATAGGACAAACGAAGATTTAGGGATCTTAATCTTTCTATTATATAGGGATCTTAAGGGATAAGACAATGGATGATAAATTGATATACATCCCCAATGATGATATAAGTATTACCTTTTCTGTAGATTTAAAAGTATTGGTTTAGAGGTTTCGACACTACTGTGTTTTAAACCAACCAAACGGAATTCAGTAAAATCACCAAAAGATTGTTAGCATTCGAATAAGATAACATGAATATAAAACTTTGGGTACCGGTGTAATTTTCAGCCCAATAACCCCTCATTTTCCAATAACATATAAATTCCATTGCTTACTTTGATTTTCATTATTCTCCTCAAGAGCATTGTTATTCTGTTCTGTCTCCTCAGTGAATGCCTGGTTCTTCATGGTCAAGTACCCAAAGTTTTTAAGCAAACGAATAAGATAATAACGTGGTTATAAAACTTTGGGTACCAGAATATAGAAATGACAGTACTTACTTTGATTTCTTATTATTCTCCTCAAGAGCATTATTATTCTGTTCTTCTTCAGTGAATGCCTGATCCTTCATGGCCAAGTACCCAAAGTTTTTAAGCAAACGAATAAGATAACGTGGTTATAAAACTTTGGGTACCCGAAAATATAAAAATGGTACTCACTTTGATTTCTTATTATTCTCTTCCAGAGCATTATTATTCTGTTCTGTCTCCTCAGTGAATGCCTGATCCTTCATGGTCAAGTACCCAAAGTTTTTAAGCAAACGTGGTTATAAAACTTTGGGTACCCGAAAATATAAATATGGTACTTACTTTGACTTCTTATTATTCTCCTCAAGAGCATTATTGTTCTGTTCTGTCTCCTCAGTGAATGCCTGATCCTTCATGGTCAAGCCACGCTCACCTCCTTCCCTCAAAAACATTCTAGAAGGACATTTGTTTACTTTATTATTTTCCCGCCAAAAATTTCGTCAGTGGAGTTGCTTAGGTATCTTTAAGATGAATTCTAATTTTAAAAAGTGCTAAAAAATATGAAAGTTAGACATATACTAAAATTGTTCAACCTATATAATATAAATTTATTGGGTTTGGGGTTTGTTTAGTTCTATTTTCTTCGCCCCTTTCTTTTGATGGATAGCTTACACCACATCAGTACATTTATAAAACTTCCCTGAAAAGTAAAACTAATACTGAGATCTTTAGTTCCAGACAAAAAAAGCCTTGCTACTTTACATTATACTAGCGGCTTATAATAAATATTTTGATCTAATGCAACTATTTTTATTGATATTATTTCTATCAATTCAACATTTTAGCAAATCTTATAAATGAATGGCGGATGAAATAGCATGGGTTAATGAAAACTTTAAAAAAGGCGGGAAAATAATGCAGCAATCAAATTCCTGGCGTCTTCTGCGTCCTTGAAGTACATGCGAGGCGCATCAACGCCCCCTGCCAGCAAGGCATGGTCGGGCCCGAGGCCCAAGCCGCCGCCGCCGAAATCGTCGTCCCGGAAGGAAAGCAGCCGTCCGCGGTCCAGGGAGGTGCGGTGCCGCTGAACATTGGACCAGGTGGTCAGCCGACTCTCTTCTGAAATAAAAGAAATTTGTTAATATTTTTAATACGTCTAGTATAAAACAGTGTATCTAGGATTCGAACCCAACACCCACCAATTTACATAAGTTATAAGTAACCAAGCAATAACCAGCTAAAAAATCAAATTAAGTTTTTTAAAGTTTTAAATCAGTCAATCCTTACATTAAAGTAACAGGATGTCACGTCTTTCTGTCTTTTTATCTGTACCGAAGAGTCTCGCTAACCGCTGAATCTATATGGTTCTCCTTTACAATGTAGCTTCTCATAGGACCTGGAAAGGTTTTATCTATTTTGGGGGAGGGTTTTACCACCATCCTAAAATTTAACCTCAAGTAGCCGCTAGTAAACTAACAATATGACAACATCCATAAAAGCGAAGCACTGAAACGGTAGGACAAACGGACATTAACACTTGAATAGTATCAGAACTGAATAATCATAACATAAATTCATAAGGGTCAAAGGAAAATTGTATGTAAATTTGTTAAAAAACTGCTTGATTCAGGATAATGCTTATGGACATACTAACATTTTTAGGACTTAATTATAGAGTTGCTTATTATTACATTATACTTTGTTGTCCCAGGAATCAATATACCAAAATCAGATCAATCAGATGATTAGTTCACATAAAAATTTGTTGTTAAAAAAAGTAAAAAATCAACATGTTTAAAATGGACGTACGGACATTTTAGTAATGATAATAGAGTTGCTACGCTTTCTAAATCGTACCTAACTACTAAAGGAATCACCATGCAAAATTTTAAATCGATAGGACAATTCTAACATGCCTAAATTAATGAAAAAAGCTATCCGTTACGGACGTACGGACGGACCGACCCTAATTATAGAAAAGCTTCGCTTTTAAAAAGCTACAGTCCTACATATGTCCCGACTCCTCTAGTTAAACTTCCAGCGCAATAAATTAACGATTTCCCCTTCCCCCTTTCACCACCTTTACTCCATCCCCTCCCCTCCTACTGAATGAACGAACTGACTAGTTAACGATCCGTGTTAGCCAGCTAAATTGACGAGAATTTTCTCCCCTGTCAAAGTATCCACGTATATTCGACATCCATAGTAGCTATAGAGTAGCTGCAATCCTAAAAAGATGTAAAGAAAAAAACTTGTTTCGTGCCTTGAGAATAATTTTTGACTGGTTATATATTTGACCCACATAACCCTATTCTTCACACAAAGGATATATTACACGTGGATAAATTTACATGCGAAAATTTTGTCGTGAATTTAGATTTCTACAATGGTCCTCATTATTGGTCAATTCGTTCCTCCAGTAGAAGGGAGGGGAATTTGGCAAAGGGGGGTAGATGGGGGTTTGTCGTTATTTTAGACAGCTGCAAGCATCACTTTATCAGAGTACATGACAATCTGGTGCAACATCCAAGTAATAATATATCTATTCAACACACACACAAACAGGAACAAAGGAACAGGAACAGCTCACAGGAACAGCTCACGAGAGATAAATTTAGAGAGAGAGGGACATTGGGCTGTTTATTACACTAGTCCCCTAAGCTTTATAATAACGTTTTCTTATTTGTTGGCTTAACAACTTTGGGGACTTTTAATGAATTTTGATTGTTTGGTTCATTAATTTGAGTGACATAACGTTTCATCAACTAATTGTAATCTACAGAAGGTCTAATTTTGTATATCATCATTGGGGATGTACATCGCTTAATTTGCCTTTGTCTTATCCCTTTAGATCCCTGCCTATTCCTTATTCCCTGACAAAAACCACAACAAAAGATTCAAAACTCAATATCAAAAGAGGAGCCCTGACAAACATACTTTTGAGAAGAAAAAAAGGGAATAGTCCCTTTTGTAGCAAAGCCCCTTAAGGGGCGATTCGTCGTATTATTCAAATGGCTTTAGGTTATATTGGGTTAGGTGATTGCCCCACAGGGTTAGACAATTGGCCCCGCAGGGTTAGAGCCCCTCACAGGGGCTAGAAATAGGAGAAAAGCTGCTGTGTAAAAAACAAAGAATCGCCCCTTAAGGAGCGTTGCCTCGAAAATAAGTCCTTACTTAGCGAGTTAACCGTTGCACCTTTTAATGATTAAAGTATTCAAAAAATGTATGTTTCTTGTCGAAAAAATAAATATTTTAAAGAAGGTGTATCAACTTTTTTTTTATAGCTAGCCGGTTCTTTTAGTAAGTAGTAGATGTAAAATTTTTCATAGAATTCAGATATGCAATCGGTTTTATTGTAGACCTCTTATTTTTTAAGTAATTTAAGTTTTAAAAAAAAATTAAGTCGATTTTAAGGTACTAAAATGCAACAAAAAGAAAAAAGAAAAAGGCCATTATGAACAAAAATAGTAAGATCTTTAATTTGACACCTTACTTTTTCAATTCTGTCAGGTAATTATTGAAAAAATCGATTTTTTTAAACCCATGAGAATAAAAACTTTGAACTTAATTTTATTATTTCACAGGTAAAAAAATATGGGTTCATATATACCTTTAGAATCAGAAAAATATTACGAATTCATTGTAAGCAAAATTGAAAAAAAAAGTTTACAATGTAGTATATAAACTACAATAAAAGGAATTATATGAAAATATCATATTATATTGTACAGGCAACGTCTTAATTCTTGAATTGAGTATAAAAATGAGAAGGGGGTAAAGAGGGGGTAAAAAAGGGAAGACAATAGTGTTGCCTGAACAAAAAATATAATTGGTCATTTGTTTATTTTTTTATTTTTTTCAATTTTGCTTACAATGGATTCGTAATATTTTTCTGATTCTAAAGGTATATATGAACCCATGTTTTTTATGTCTGTTTGAGAAAATATTTAGGTCTAAAGTTTTTATTAAAACAAGGTTAAAAAAATAGATTTTTTCAATAATTACTCAACAGAATTTTAAAAGTAAAGTGTCAAATTAAAGATCTTACTATTTTTGTTCTTACTGGCCATTTTCTTCTTTTATTTTGTTGCGTTTTAGTACCTTAAAACCGACTTAATCATTTTTTTAAAAAACTTAAATTACTTAAAAAATAATAGGTCTACAAAAAAACGATTGCATATCTGAATTCTATGAAAAATTTTACATCTACTACTTACTAAAAGAACCGGCTAGCTATAAAAAAAAGTTGATACACCTTCTTTTATGTTTAATAGTTAAAAATCAGGGATCTCAAGGGATAAGACAATGGGCGATAAATTCATCAAATTCCCAATAATAATAAACAAAATCACCCATTCTGTAGATTAAAATTATTAGTTGAAAAGAAGAGACATCAGTAGTTTTGAACCGATCAATCAAAATTTAAGAAGATATCCCAAAGTTAACGAAGTTATAAAAAAATTTACAGCCCGTTGTCCCCTTCCTCTCTGGTAAAAAAATATTTATAAATTTGTTTTAGGTATTAAGTTATGGCCCTAATGCTGAAAGGTGTCAAAAGGCGCCTTCATTTTATCAATCTCTTTTCCTCTTAGCATAAAACAACCAGGGATCTAAAGGGATAAGACAATGGCCGATTAATTTATATATATCCTCAATGATGATACACAAAATTATTACTTCCGTAGATTACAATTAGTGGTTAAAACTTATTGAACCGACCAATTAAAATTCAATAAACGTCCCCAAAATTGTTGAGCCAACAAATTAGATAACGTTATTACTAGACTTTGGGGACTATTGTAATAAACAGCTTTTTCCCCTTCACCCTCCCCCCCCCCCCTGTAAAGCAATAGAAAAAGAAAAGTAGCGCAGTGATAACAGAAATATTCTATCTTAGTTGCCTTCCTCAAATTTGTCTAAAATCTGCCTTTGAAGTTATTAATCTTGGAGGCAATAAGGTACTACAAATAAATACAGTGGCGTGCAAAGGGTTTTGCAAATCACAACCCTTGGCTGTGTCAAGGAAGGTGTTGAGCGGTGTAAGGAGATGGACACCCCAAAATTGTACAAGTTGGAAGATACTACTCCTTTGACGACACGCTTCTGATCAAATATAACTGCCATATACCCCTCCCTCCTCTATATAAATATTGGTATATACACATTTATTAAGCTAGCTTGACATAAAAACCCATTAATATGCATTGAATGGGCTAATATTAACAAAAACACATACAAGAAACATATAGCAAAGAAAGATACATAAAAGTATGTATCATTTTTAAAAGCGAAGCCTTTTTATAATTAGGGTAACTGTCCGTAACTGTTAGCCCTTTTCTTTAATTAGTTATAATTGTCCTATCGATTTCAAATTTTGCATGATAATTCTTATAACAGTTAAGCGTAGCAACTCTATATTCGTTACCAGAAAGACCGTATGTCCATTTAAAACATGCTGATTTTAAACTTTTTCGACAACAACTTTTGTAAGATATAATAATCCTATTGATCTGAGTTTTGGAGTACTAATTCCTATTACAACAAGGCACAATATTAAAAGCGAAGCATCTTTATAATCAAGTTCAAAAAATGTAACTTAAACAGTATTCTGTATTTAAGACGTTTTGCAACAATTTACATACATTTTTTGCCAAAACTTATAATTTATATTTTGCTTACTCAATTCGGACACTCTACAAGAGTTAGTCTACCCGTTTCAGAGCTTCGCTTTTATGGACGTTGTCATCTTTGTTTTGCTATGCTTTACTGTAAACTCAATTTTATCAAAAGAAAAAATTAATATTTAGCAAGAAAGAAGGAGTAATTTATAAAAATTTGACAAAATACATTAATCAACTTTTCAAGAAAGAAAATACGCTAATTTTTCATCAAACATTTTTACGTAGTTTATAAAGTTAATAATAATTCTTAAATAAACGATAAACTTTTATAGAAATTTAAAATTATACAAAGTAGTAAGCATTTTTTTCTGTAACGAAGGATCTCGCTAACTGCTTAACCAATATGATTCTCCTTTAATAATACCCCCTCCTAAATGATTGGGGGTGCCTACGGCACCCCCAGGGTAGGGGTAAAATGAAAAAAAATTTGGGGGTGCCTACGGCACCCCCAAAATCGTTTGGGGGGTAATCGCCCCATTACCCCCCACCCTTGGACGTCTATGGAGTCCACTAAACCCTTAACACCCTAAGTAACCCTAGAGGCTTCTAGGGGCGTAGCCGCTAGTTTATAATAATTGCGTAAATTTGCGTAAAGAAGCACAACTACCTAGCAATTTATTGCGTCTAGTATACATAGTTGTTCGCGTAATGTAATTTTGACATTCAAATATCACAAGGGTTTAACATTTCCGCAAAGTCTTACTTTCTACTATAACTTAAACATGAAAATAGAAAGATTAAAATGCATAATATCCCCACGGGTCCTAAGTAAAGCTTACCTAAAGTACAGAACCCAATTGGTTCAGCGGTTATTAGCAAAAAAAACTTACTTATTTATATAATAGAGTGTACTCTTACTTTCAAAAGTCAATATACAGTTCTTACTCTTTTCATTGATTAAAACTTTTTTTACTTCCTTATTTTATATGTGAATGTAATGGATGAATTGTAGAATATACATGAATATCATGACAGGAGAAATTTTTTTTGTCAATTTAGCTTGCTAACATTGACTTCTTTTATGGGAATTTGGGGGGGGGGGTCGTTATTTTAGCCCATCTTCAAGTTTACTTTATTAGAGTATATGATAAGCTGATGTAAGATCTAAGTAATAATAAATCCATTAACACTTTGCTTATAAATATTTACGATTATGACATTGTGCGGAATTGATAAAACACCAATATCATAACTAGCATTTTAAATTGACACTGGGGGCTAACTCTAAAAGCAAAGTTTTCTCTAAATGTGAAACATTGATTTATATTTCCATAATTATGCCTTTGGAAACATTTAAGGACAATGAGAGTCGTAGATTAAGGTAACAATTATTTTTTAATACATCACTAACAGTAAACAGGGTGGGAGGGAGGGGACAGTCGACAGTAAATTTTAATTGTACCAAAACTTTGTATAAAAACTTTATATTCATAATCATTGGGGATGTATATTAAATTAATTCATCGTCCATTATCGTGTAACCCTTGAAAAATGTTTAAGAATACTCCCCCCAAATTTTAGAATGTCATGCGTCTATGCAACAGTCGTCATTTGTTTTTCAAATATTATATAATAGTTGCTCATCATCATAAATCATTAGTAAACTTAATTTTTTTGATAATTTTGAAATACAAATCCTTTTATTGACAATTCTTGTTTTAATTTGATTATGTAAAGTAGTAAGGTTTTTTGTGTTTAGCTTAAGATTTGGATAACTACAGAAATTGATTAATATACGGATTCTTAGGGATTCTTCACATAGGCACTTGGATGGTTTTAGGCTACTTTATTTTATATTTATGTCTTGAGATGGTTCTTGGCTCTCTGCTGCCCTTCTCTGCCCCTTTGAATACAGATACCCTGATGCTAGGGGCACAGCCTCTAGTTCTTTATAATGTAATTGTAGATGCTCATTGGTCATTGGAATCGCCACAGTATAGAAATTAGGCGAGTATTATATTGTATAGCAGCAAAAAAAAGATATTTTTTTTTAAAAATTTAAAAATAAAGAGGGAAAGGAAGGGAAGTTAACACTGCTCAACAAGGTACTATATGTAAAGGCACATAATTGTTTGGGCTGCTATTTAAGATACACGTCTAAATTTAATTACAAGCCCCCCCCCCCCCCCGCCACAAAAAAAATAACAGCACAACAAAAATGTTTCTTACATTAAAAATAATAAAGAAGCTACACTACTAAGTACTAAAAAGTGACTTTAGACACAAATAAAACATATTTTGTAAAATATGCAAATATAACTTTTTTTTGCATAAATTTAACGACAAAAACCAAAGATGTTCTTTTTGCAATAACTGTATTCTTAGTCAGAGATATAGGAATTGGGCTCTTATTTACTATAGTCCCCAAAGTTTTATAATAACGTTTTCTCATTCGTTTGATTAATAACGTTGGGTACTTTAGTGAAGTTTGATATGCTGGTTCATTAAGTTAAGTGTGTTTGAACGTTTCAACCACTAATTTTAATCTACAGAAGAGGTAATTATGTGTATCATCATTTGGGAATGTACATTATTTATCGTTCGTTGTCTTATCCCTAAAGATCCCTGAATTTAAACTGACTTGTAATTTTTTTGCACAATTTTTTATTGGTATCATCCTTTCTTTTAGATAACTGGTCCAAACCCACATAATTTAATAAAACATTTGAAATATACATCGATTGGTTGGTTCGTTCATCTGTTATTTAATTATATTATGTCTTTCTTTGTACATTAAGATCTCACTAACTACTAAACCTATCAAGTTCTACATTTTACATAGGCCTGGAGATGGTTTCAGTCCATTTCATCTTTTTAGTATTGAAAACAGTAATTTTTTTTAATTTACAAAATTTCTTCTTAAAACCTTATTTTTTGTAAATAAATTGATAAATTATAGGAATTAGATTCATGGGGAAACATCCTTTTTAGTTGGGCAGTAGAAACCATAAGGATAAGTTAGAGAGATAATATGTAAGTATGTCCAGCTATCAATCTGTAGTAGAAATATATCACTTCTAAGGAAGCTTTACATCGGTTCATTAAGGGGAGTAACGTCAACCAGGGATCTAAACGGATAAGACAATAACAATTGGTATACGTCTCCAATGATGATACACAAAAATTCCCCTACTGTAGATTACAATTAGTGGTTGAAACGTTTGAACCCTCAACTTAATGAATAAACCAATCAAATTCAATAAAAGTCCACAAAGTTCTTACACCAACAAATAAGATAACGTGTGTTTAAAACTATATGGACAAGTATAATAAACAGCCCAATGTCACGTCCCTCCTTGAGGTCAATCTATATTAAAAAAAGTAACCTTTTTAAAAAATTCTTTTATATTAAGATTATACTAAAATGTAGAGGTATGCTAATCTTAGCTTCAAAGGGGTGAAAAAACGACCGTCATTTAAGATTAGATTATATTAGACTCTAGAAAAATAGCTAAAAACCTTTCTTGGACCTATGCTTCACTGTAAAGAAGACCCATATTTGTTCAGCGGTGAGCAAGATCTTTCGCTAAAGACAAAAATATCTCAATACTTTACAGGTTAAGGATATAGTTTTAAAGTCCCCACTTTTTTTTTAAGAACACACCACAGCGTTACGACCGGACTTATGAACGGACGGAAGGCCAGACAGGCAAAGTGAATCATAGAGTAGCTTCGCTCCTAAAAAAAAGATAGTAGGTTAATGATAAGCGATAGTAGGCGTATAATTTGATATTTTCACCAAATTAAAACTGATTTTCTTTTGAGAGCATAGCTGCTATATAGGTAACTTGTTGGCTAGTAAAAAATAATCGTAAAGTAGTACTGCCAATAGTTTTTAAAAATCAGGGATCTTAAGGGATAAGACATTGTACTTTAAATTATTGTACATCTAACACAAAGAATGATAAACGCCCTCTATAGATTTAAATTAATGGTTCAAAAGTTTGGATACTAACAAGATTTTTTTAAAAGTACCCAAAGTTTTGAGCCACTGAACGAAAGAGTATGTTTATAAAACATTGGATCCTCACAAAAAAAATCTAGCTTTGGATTTTACCGTTTTTGATTGTTTAATGGGGTTAAGTTGGTTTTCCACTAATCAAGTTTTATTTTAACCTTTCATCAAAGGAAAGGAATAAGTTTTCAAACTTTTTAAAAAATTAAATTTTATTTTATTGGACTATAAATTACACTATAACCAAAAGTTTTATAACTACATTTTCTTATTCGATAGCTCATATACTTTGGGTACATTTATTGAATTTCGATTGGTTGGTTTCCAAATTCGAAATGTCAACCTTTTCAACCAATAATTTTGATTATTGGGAAATTATATCAATTAAGCGTCAATTGACTTATCCTTTAAGGTCCTTATTAATTACATACTTTCCTTTTATACCTTTTCAGACATATTTGCTTTTTTCAATTTACGTTGCTATTTCCTCTTTCATTCATTGGTCAATCCGTTAATCCTCGTAGGAGGGGAAGGGATGGGGTAAAGGGGAAATAATGGGATTTTAGCCCGCTAAAAGATTCACTTTATTAGAGAACATGAAAATCTGATTTTTAGTTCTACTCTCAACAATAGTATTCTCTATCTTTTGATTTTAAGTGTGGGTGTTTTGAGAGAAAATTTAATTTTTTTCATTTTAGTTATTTTTTCTATCAAAGGTTCTATGATTATTGCTTTTTTAATGGGAAGCTTTCCTGTAAAGCTACTGTGCTTCTGTTTAAATAATCTAAGTTTATGTTGCATTAAGAAATGTGCCATATCATACCGCCACACTTTTCCTTTAATTATCTTGAATAAATTAGCATAAACCTATTTTTTTTCCTTTTTTGTCTTTGGGCTAATAAGAAAACTTTGACGGAAACCATTGTACACCTATTGTAATCCAGGGATCTAAAGGGATAAGACAATGGCCGATAAATTGACATCCCCAATGATGATACACAAAAGTACCTCTTCTATAGATTGCAATAAGTGGTTGGTTACTCAACTTAAAAAACTAACCAATCAAAATTGATTAAAAGTCACAATAGTTGTTAAACCAACGATCAATAAAACGTTATTATTAATTTTTGTTAAAATAAACAGTCTAATATCCCCTTACCCCCTGATTGTAATCTATCTTAAAACTTTTTATTTACATTATTTATAAACTTTTTTTCTAATTATTTATTCATTTATTTCCTACCATATTGCTATTTATCATCAATTATTCATAGAAAATTCCCCAATATAAAAGTTTATAAACAATAAACGTAATAGATTAACCTTCATAAAAAAAAACAATAATTTCCAGAGAAAAAAAAATTGATTTTGTCTAAATGATGAATCTAATAAGTAAAATTATTTTAATGTTAAGCTTTACTGTTAAAATTACAAACTTATAACTAGCTATTTTAAATTGTTATTTGCATTGACCTAGCCTTTTCTTTACTTTATGTATATTAAAATTGTCCTATTGTTTTCAAACTTTGTATGATGATTCCTAAATACAAGTAGGCACGATTTAAGAAGCGTAGCAACTCTATCTCTTTACCGGAAAGTCGTACTTCCATTTAAAACATGCTGATCTTTAACTTAAGTGACACAATCTATTTGTATGATAAAATTATCCTATTCATCTTTGCTTTGCATTTATGGATGTTGTCATCCTTGTTTTTGTACATATTAATAAAAAAGTCACTTAAAGATAGTTAAAAGCCTTTTTTGTTAAATCATAAAGAGGTGTAAAAAGCTGTTTTATTATGAATATTCATTTTTAAAATGCACAAATCTTTTATGTGTTGATTGCACATTTTAGAAGAAGAGCTTTAAATGCATTGTTACAGGCGGGTACATATGTAGGAATTTATAGAGTATTCTCGTGGATCATATTAACAATTAATTAGAAGCAGTGTTGCGGAGCCGGAGCCGGGAGCCGTGGAGCCGCCATATTTTGCTGGAGCCGGAGCCGTAATTTTCGTTAAAAAACGGCTCCGACTCCGGACTAGATAATTAAAGAGATTTTTTATAAATAATAATTTGGTAACTATATTTTGTCATATGCAAATGCCCCTATTAAGTTTTTCAAGTCCATTTTTATCAAAAAATTAACTTTTAAAACCTTCAAAAGTAAAAATATGTCGAGTTTTTTCTTCATTTTAGGTCGGAGCCGAAGCTGGAGCTGGACCGGAGCCGCACCAAAATCAAACGGCTCCGCAACGCTGATTAGAAGCATTACATCTTAATTTTCTTATCGAAGTTTCAGGAAGAATTTTTTGAAAAAAATCTTAAACTTATTTTAAGTAAAGTCTCGCAATACTCCGTAAATATAGTTTCCTGCAAAGTTATGGCTGCAGAGGCTTAAATTAAGAGTTTTAAAACAGAATTTAGAATTGAATTGAACAAGATTTGTAAATTAGTAACTCTACTAAATGTAAAAAAAATCTCTTTTTAGCTGCAAAAGACAGAATCTGTTGCTTTCTAAAATTAGTTAAATAGCCCTTACTAGTCCTCCTAGCTCCTAACTGATCTTACCTGGCAAAGAACCAGATTCTGGAGTTTCCTGGTGCAGGGATGCTGCCAGCCCGCTATAGGTCAGTGTGTACGCATTCTTATTCGGTTTCACCTACGAAAAATAGAATATATTATGTGTGCTGTTATTTAATTCACACAACAAGTGCAGAATCCAATTTCGACTAGATAATTCAATTTGTGGAACACAGTAATAGTGTCTGACTGATTATGACGTAACAAAAAAAATTAGCCAATGAGAGGCCACCATAAATTTTACCATTGGTCAATAACGACCTCTCATTGGCTATTTTTTTTTGTTACGTCATAATCAGTCAGACACTATTACTGTGTTCAATTTGTGTATGTTTTTGTTTTAAGTCATGTACGATTGTTTTCTTCAAATTACGCTACAAGTGCAGTGGATTGTTAAAAACTCGAAGAAAAGCCTAGATACTAGAATTTAATTTTATTTTATTATAACTTAATTTTTTAAAAGCGAAGCTTTTCTATAATTAGGGTAGGTCCATCCGTCCGTCCGTACGTCCGTCCGAAATAGATAGCTTTTATTCATTAATTTAGGCATGTTAAAATTGTCCTATCGATTTCAAACTTTGCATGGTGATTCCTGTAGTAGTTAGGTACGATTTAAAAAGCGTAGCAACTCTATAATCATTTCCAGAATGTCCGTGCGTCCATTTTAAACATATTGATTTTTCTACTTTTTTAACAACAAATTTTTATGTGATCTAATTATCCGTTTGATCTGATTTTTGGTATATTGATTCCTGGGACAACAAAGAACAATTTTATAAGCGAAGGAACTCTATAATCAAGTCCTAAAAATGTAAGTATGTCCAAAAACATTATCCTGTATCAAGCAGTTTTGCAACAAATTTACTTACAGTTTTGCTTCGAGTCTTATACTTTTATATTCTGATTATTCAGTTCAGACACTATACAAGCGTTAATGTCCGTTTGTCCTACCGTTTCAGTGATTCGCTTTTATGGATGTTGTCATCCTTGTTACAGTATAAAGAACATCAAAGATTTTTTTATGATTTCTTGTTAAAACAAAAAATAAGTAACAATGGATTTATTATTAATTGGATCTTCCAAAAGATTATCATGTACTCTAATAGAATGAAACTTGTAGCTGGCTAAAATAACGATATCCCCTCCCCTCCAACTGAATGAACCAACTGACCAATAAGTGATATACATGTTAGCATCTAAATTGACTTCACTTTTTCCTATGTGATAATATCCACGTATTTTCTATATCCATTATTAAAATTTAGAAATTCTTTGTATTTTAAGAAAAGGAGAGTAAAATACTTTTATGTGAAAAAAATGAGATTCAGTTAAATTCTTTTTATGTTTACTCTTTCAAGTAACGCAGATACGTTACAAGTCTTTATTGGCTGTACGTCAGTCTGTATGTCAGTTCGTTCGAAAACGATAACAGTGCCCCATGACTTTAAATTTCTTAAATATAGATCAATTTGAAAAGTTGTATAAGCAAAAGTAAACTTCAAATGTTTTACTGATAGGTTTTTTTAGATGACTGTAAATTAATTTGGTCCTCAAAAGTTTATGGATGTATTCATTCATTAGTAGCAAAAACAAACCTTCTAACAACTTGTTTGGGTTGCACAAACTATCAATTACGCAATTTTTCCTCTGGTGATCATAAGGGGTAATTTTGTTAATCATAATTTGGGATTTATATCAATTTATCGTCCATTGTATTATCTCTTTAGATTCCTGATTTTCATATTATTGCTGTGCTTCCTTTGACGACCTACATTCTTGATAACAAAACGAACAAAAAATAAACATAGGATTAAGTTTAATTTTACACACTTGTAATTAAAATGTAAAAAAAGAATGTTTTTGTGTATTCTTATACAGGGATCTTAAGGGATAAGACAATGGAGGATAAATTGGTATATATCCACAATTATAATATACAAAATTACCCATTCTATAGATCACTATATGGTATTTGGGTATTGGGATACTTATATTGAAATTTCATTTTTTGGTGTCCAAAAATTTTAATCTACAGGAGGGTAAATCTTTTATGGGGATCTATATTAATTTATCTCCCATTGTCTTGTCACTTAAGATCCTTTAGCTACTTAAAGAAGGAAAACTAAAAATGAAGGATTTATTTTTAGAGAAAATTGTAAAGGAATTGAAAATATAGGAAAACAATCAAAATCATTTCTCTTCACATAAAGAAAGAAAAGTGTTTGGTAAATGTAGGGATCTAAAGGGATAAGACAACTTAATGAACCAACCAATAAAAATTCAATAAAAAGTACCTAACAATAAGAAAACGTTAGGGGAGTATTGTAATAAACATTGAGAATGATTAATAGGTTTATTAATTTGTGTGCCCAAACGTTTTAACCACTAATTGTAATCTAACGGGTGTAATTTTGTGTATCATCATAAGGGATGTACAACAATTTATTGGATTTGTCTTATCCCTTTAGATCCCTGGGTCAAAACAGGTGCAGTCAAATCTTGGAAATGATTTTGTAAAAGGAAAAATTGAAAAATATGCCAATATCTTACCTTAAAATTCAGGGATTTGAAGGGATAAGACCATGAATAATAAATTGATTTACATCTCCAATCATGGTAAACAAAACAACCCCATCTCTAGATTATTGGTTGAAAAGTTTGGACACTGCAAGTTTGAAACCAACCAACCAAGCTTCAATAAAAGTAACCAAAATTTTAGTTATGTAAGTTTGGGTACCAGTATAGTTTACAGTCTAAGGTCCCCTCCCTTCCTGGTTTTACAATTTTCTACAATTCAGAATGTACATTTAGTGTACTTGACTTTGAGTTTTGATACATTTTTAATGGTAATAGTTTAATGGATTTAAAATATACATGGATATATTGACAGGGGAAAATTTGTCGTCAATTTAGGTTGCTAATATAGACCTCATTTATTGGTCAGTTCGTTCATCCATTAGGAGAGAAAGAGTTGAGGAAAAGAGGGTTTATTATTATTTTAGCCAGCTGCGATTATCAAATTATTAGAGTAAATGAAAGTCTTGTCAACACCCAATTGATAATATATCGATTATTAGTTTTGAATAAAAAAACACAGATTCTAAAAGAATATTTTATGAGGCCGTCCAAGGGGGGGGGGGTAAAGTAGTGATTACCCTCCCCCCCTTTAAAATTTATCCCCACCTTAGGAGTGTCATAGGCACCCCCAACCATTCAGGAGGAGTTTTTACCCCCCCCCCCCCCAAATAAAAAAGCTTGAACGCCCCTGTTGTCTTATGTGAAATATCTTAAATAGCTGGTTAGAGACTCGAGAGGTCTGTAATTTTAAAAAGGGTCCTATTAATTGATGTAGAATAAACGTGGATATATTGACAGGGGTAAATTACTACTGGATTTATGTTGCTAACATGGACCTTATTTATTAATCAGTTTGTTCATTCAGTAGCAGGGAGAGGATGGAGTAAAAAAGGTAAGAGAGGTCTTTATTTTTGCCAGCTAAAAGTTTCACTTTATAAGAGCACAATCCAAATAATAATAAATTCATTGTCCTGTTATTGTCAGAAAACAGATTTATTCATAGGGATGTTACTTACTCTAAAAAAGTATAAAAAGCAGTCGGACTGCTATGGCGGTTATATAAGTTAAATTTGCCCCATAATACTGGGAAAGTTGACAAAATATGAGAGATCTAGCTTTAATAGCAGCTTAGTAAATCTCATTTCACCCATAGCGTAAAACATGTCTTTTATAGGCTTTCATAGTAGGTTCTAAACCGATTAATATACGCAGGATTAGAACCGGTATTCAGTCATACTGAAAAATCATATATAGCATCGTATTACAGACAATTGTCCACAAATAATAAAACAAAAACCATAAAATTAATAAAAGTTTTATCAGCCTGGGCCTTTTTCCCCTCGTGGCTAACAAAGCTGTAAATAAACTTCGATCAATAATGATAGAGATGCTACGCTACTAAATAGAGTATTTGGTCGAATTGTGAAGGATATTTCTAATAGCCGAAATCCGGTCCCGGCCGGATATCTGGCCAACGTTCGATATCCGGCAATTACTAGATATCGGGCCTGATAACCGGATATCCGGTATCCGGCCCAACCCTAGTATTTGGTCGACTAAACAACAAAAGAATATATTTAAAGTTTGATGAATAAAAACTGTGTGAGGATAAAAAATCTTATGCAAACAGGAAACTAAAAATTCTCACGGAAAAAGGAATAGGCATTGGATTGGAAATTACACTGGTACCCAAAGTTTTCATAATCCAGTTATCTTGTTCATCTAGTCAAGGTATAGGGTAGCCCCGCAAGGTTACGGAACCGCAGGATTATAAAAATGAGGGAGATGAAAGAAGAAGTGGGAAAGGAAACTCCTACAAGAGAGATGGATAATCCCTCATTTTTATGACGTCACATGGCTGAGACACTTTGTCCAGCTACCGCTGATGGGGTTAGTCACAAAGAAAAAAAACTACCACCCCATATTATCAATTAATTTCAAGGGGCGTCGTGGCTAAGTGGTAACACACTGAGCTACGTTGGTGGGAGTTCGAGTTCAATTATCCATGTGTTGACTCGAATTTCTCAATCGCAATAATAATCACGCAACTTCCCCTGGTTGTGTAAGAAGGGGATTATTAAGTAAGTTTAGATACTACCCGCTCAACACGTAGCGCATCCGCTCGTCGTCGGGAAGGTGATAGGTTCGAATCTCGGACCAACACCGTGTCATAACTAAAGACGTTAAAAATGGTTCCTACTGCTGCTATGTCAGATGCGCGACATAAATAGTTAGAGTAGGGGGAATGCCTTGGCCCAAAACAGGCGCAACTCGTTACCATGCACAGTTGGGACTTCTCAGACAAAGGTCGTGCATCACAGAGAGTTGGTTGTCTGATGGATGTTACTTAACCTAATATCCTTGGGTGTTTGGACAGAGAAGGGTGCGTACCAGTCATCCTTAGTTCTCCTGGATTGCTGGACCAGGACCTGAACAGTACATCAAGTCAATAAGGTCCTTGACTGCAATCCCGCCCGTATGAGGTAATTGAAGGTAAGTTTAGATACTCAATAGTCACGTACATAATATCAGTACTACCCTTATCCCAAGATCCTTTGCGGAGAGCGTCATTCATTACGGTGACTTAATTTGGGACACCTGCCATACTCGACAAGGGTGAGGTAATAATGAGTAGCTTTTATGAGAAAGCGGGTCAAGTCATAATGTGCTTGAACGTGGAGCTTAATAGCCCTAGTGACTATACAAAAGTGTCTCAGCCTACTCCATGACTACTTAGGTCCAAACCCTAAGAAACTATGGCTAATCAATCAATCAATTAATTTCAAAATAAGAAGAGGGTTCTTTACCCGATAGATACTTTAAGGGAAAATTCACCTTTTTTTTTGGCTATCCTGTCTTTTAACACACGAGAAACAATTTAGCACAAGTTTATAATCCTAAACATCCTTTTATCCCTGATTAAACTGCATCTAGCAAAAAGTTATTACGATTCTAATAAACAAAGGGATTGAGAATTTTCAGAGAAAAAAAAACATGGAATATAATGCAATAACAAATCCTATAAAGTTTCTGAGGGCTAATAATAAAACCCAAGCTCCTAAGCTAGCCTAGAAAATTTCATAGGATCTGGCTTATTATTCAAAAAGCAGAATAAATTTTTGTCTATAATTGTTCTAAAATTGTTAGAATTTATAAATCCATCAATTGTCAAAAAAATTCCCTCTAATGTTAATTTTACTTTTATAAAGAAAATCAAAACAAAACAATTTGGGGGGGGGGGGGGTTAAGGGCGATTTCTCTTTGGAGGGTGGTGGTACCCTCCCCTAAAATAGATATAAACATTAATAGGACCTAAGATGACACTGTAAAAAAGAGAACCCTATCGGTTCACAGATTAGCAAGATTCTTCGGCAAACAGACACAAAGACAGACACAGATCCTGTTACAAATTTAAATAAAAGAATATATGGATTTTAAAATGAAATTAACAGTCTTTTTTATGCCTTACTTGTTATTCGGACCGTAAAAGTTTGAAAGCTATTGTAATATTTTCAAGGCTTTTTTATACAATTGGTTGAAAAATAAGAACAATTAAAACTTCTTGGCTTAAATACAAATTATTTGTCTTTTAGAGGTAATTAAATTTTAAATTTCAAGTCTAATATTGTAGTTTTTTTGCGAATAATTTTAAACTTTTTAAATCTTTTATTGTGGCAATTCTATTAGGCCAAACTATGCATATTCTTATATTATGATATTAGAGTAAATAGGACTGTATATTACACTGGTACCCAAAGTTTTATTACTGTGTTATCTTATTTGTTACAAAAACTTTTTTTTAAATTTTGTTTGGTAGATTCCAAACTAGCAGAGTCCAAACTTTTCAACAAATTATTTTAATCTTCAGAAGGATAATTTGTTTGTTATCATTGGGGATGTATATCGTTTTATCCCCCATTGTCTTATCCCTTAAGATCCCTCGGAATAAGAACCTGAAGTCAAATATGCCTTGTTTATAAGCAAACTATGCATAATATCAACGGTGCTATAAATAGGCCAACACAATTTCTTTACAAAGTTTGTTTGTGTGTGTGTATGTGTATGTGTGTGTGTGTGTGTGTATGTGTGTGTGTGTGTGTGTGTGTTTGTGTGGACAATGGATTAAAGAATAAGTATTCCAGTATGGCTTCGAAACTGATTAATATCCGCTAGATTAGAACCGGTTTTCAGCCAAACTGAAATATCATGAATAGCATCATATTACAGATAATTTTTCTCAAAAAAATAAAATAAAAGAATTAAAACCAATCTTCAAGCTTATTAGCCAGGGTCTTCGGCTCCTCGGGTCTAACAAATATCTTATTATTTTTAATTTTATTGTCTGCGGAGAGATGTCTATAATACTATGTGATAAATAAATATTATTTCAAATGTATTTTAATCGTGTCTTCAAGAAGCGCAGCAATATTTTTTTTGAAAATAAGTATTATTTAGTAGGAAAAGGAAAGATTATTGACTAATAGGAGGGTGTGGACATTGGAACCCAAAGTTTTATAACAACATTATCTTATTCAAAAACATTGAGTACTTTTATCTAAATTTGATTAATGTAAACTGGTAGTTGGGTTCCAAACTTAACAACCAATAATTTGAATAATTTGAGATTGGCATAATTATGTTTATTATCAATGGTGATGCTCATCAGCTAAATTATCTATCTCTTTATTTATGAAATCTAGGCAGGACCAAAGTTTTGGTTTTAGGCCTAGTATTATAGTTTAATATATTAGAAAACTTTAAATTGTGTATATGAGAACAGGGAGGGATGGGACCATAGACGTCTAAGGGGGGGGGGGTAATGGGGCGATTACCCCCCCCCCCCATTTAAAATTTACCCCTACCCTGGGGGTGCCGTAGGCACTCCCAACCATTTAGGAGGGGGTATTTAACCCCCCCCAAACAATTTTGGGGGGGTAAATACCCCCCCAAAATAAAAAATCCCTAATAAAAAAAAATTTGGGCGCTTCGCGCGCATTTTTAATACTAAATATTTAATAAAATCTAAATTACCCCCCCCAAAAAATTTTACCCCTGGGGTAAATATTGGGCTGTTTCTTACACTAGTCCCCAAAGTTTTAGAATAAAGTTTTCTTATTCGTTGGCTTAACAACTTTGGGGACACTTATTGAATGTTGATTGGTCGGTTCATTAAGTTCATCGTTGGGGAAGAACATTCATTTTTCGACCATTGTCTTATCCCTTTAGATCCCTGATATGAGAATATGTATGTTTATAATATGTTTGCTTATTTGATACTTTTTAATAGGGCTCAGCAGTTACAACGCTGATTTAGAATGCCATAGCCTCAGGGGTGTTTTCAGTGATATTCAGGGATAAGACAATGGATGATAATCCAGTGACGATAAAAGAAAATTTCTCTTTTTCTGTGGATTTAAATTATGAGTTGAAAAGTTAGGACACAACTATTTTAGATTCGACCAATAATATTTAATAAAAGTACCCCAAGTTTTCCCAAATAAGATAACGTAGTTAAAAAACTTTGGGTATAGTCTAATGTACCCTCCATCCCAAGTTTAACTAACAATCTGTTAGCAAATGAAATTAGCTTTCAAAAAATGTTGGTTAACTTTTTTTGTTTCTGCACTATTTATGTATCTATGGACATAATTGCCATTGTACTATCATGCGAATGGGAGTATTGGACCCTCACAAAAGTGTGCAAAAATGTGCTAAAAATATGTCCCAACTTTTGCACATTTGACAATTTTTACTGTTAATTTGTTACTGATGACATAAGTTCAATTTTTACTCTGCATAGAAGCAACAAAGTTTTACACTAAATAATGCTTTTTTTGTGAAAATTTTGCATTTAAGTAAGATTATTTTTTAAATTTTTAAAATAGTTTGATATATAATGAAAGTTTTAAATCATTCATCACTCTAAAATTTGTATAATTGTTAAAGAGGCGGAAAAAAATCAGCAAAATTGTCATCTTCCTTCTTGTTTAAGTTAGATTTTGATAGTGGTATAGTGTCAAACGCCTTTGCCAAATCTAAACTCCAATTTAGACCCTGTATGTCCTTGATTCATTCAGATTTTGAAATTAGTGTCAAATGCATTTGATAAATCCAAACATAAACTAAACATGTTTGTTCTTGGTTTATTAAGATTTTGAAATTGGTATAGTGTCAAACACCTTTGCCAAATCTAAAACCCAACTAACCTGGTTTGTATATTTAAAATCTTCTTGTGTCAAACTGTCCTCGATTATAGATTCTACTTCACCGGGAAGCTCCTTAAAAAGATAAGATTTTATTTGGTGAAATTTTACAACAACAAAAATTGTACAACAAAATAATAGGATCGTGGAAAGACAACGTAGTAGCGGGTTGCATCGTAATTTCACAGTAGCTTTTGATTAGTAGGTTAGTTATGTTAGGTAAATGTTCATGATTGCCCTAAGAGTTAGACCCCCCCCCCCCCCAAGGAGGCTAAGGAGAACCTACTATGAAAATACGACGAAACCTGCTACTTAATTTTCTTTCCATGATTCAAACAATCTTATTTTGTCAAAAGCTTAACATCTCAATACTTACTAAACCAATTAGGTTCTCTTATAATGAAAGCTTTACTTAAGTCCTGCGATGGTTGTAAGCTATTTTCCTTCCTACCCCTTCTAATACAGCACCCCTATACCTATTCTATTATAAAATATTATAATAGTTATTTCTCGCATCTTATTATAACCAGCTTTCCGCGGATATAGAATGTACAATTATAAGATTAAAACCAGTTTTTTCAGCCCCGAGGTGCCGAAGGCACGGGCTAATACGATGCTAGACATAGTTTTTTCGTATGGATGAGAACCGGTTCCTATCCACCGGATTAGAATGAATTCGAGAAAAACTCTTAATATTAAGATATGATATTAGTTAAAGAGTAGCTCTTCTTTACCTATTTCAAACAAATAGGTGAAGTGGAGAAAAAAAAATAGGTTAAAAGTAATTGTAAGAATTGACTTTTCAAGAATTTTTAGAAAAACTACAAAGATAAATTGTAGAACTTCAAGCTAGTAGAATAAAAACAAATAAGTAGCGTAGCAACAAGCTAAACAATATTTTGAATTTAAGAGAACAGAAAACATTATACAGAAATATAGAGTAACTGCGCTTCTAGTATAAAAAGCCTTTACCTTAAATGACGAGAATAGCTGTTCAGATTTACATATTGACATATCTGTTCCGCTACTGTCACCCTCCTAGATAGATAGATAGATGAATAGTTTCGTTGATTATCAATTATAGATGAATCAATAATTTTATTAAATTAAAAAATTACTTTAACAATGACTTTCTATAAGAATTAGATTAAACCAGTATTAATTCTAATGGTTTTGCTTTATGGTTTTAAAATAAATGAATAACTGTACCAGGGAGGTAAGAACAAAAGCGCTTGATTAAATTTACACCTCTATCTTCTGCCCAATTATAGATTACAGGGAGAAAAAGGATATTAGACTATAAATCAAGATAAAGCCCAAAATTTATAACCCCAATAACTTATTTGTTGGCTCATAAAATCAAGACATTTTTATTGAATTTTAATTTGTTTTCACCAATAATTTGAATCTACTAGGGTTATTTTGTTGATCATAATTGACAATGTATATCAAGTTATCATCCTTTGTCTTATCCATTTATATCCTTGTCTTATCATAAAAAAAACACTTTTGGAAAAAAAATTATGTGTTAAATATAAATCAATATTATTTCTGCACATATAAACTTTTTGGCAATGAAAAAAAAATGCGCTAAAATTTTGTTGCAAATTTTTAGCATTGATTTATTTATCTGCACTTGTGAAGAACATGTAACAGAGATATAGCACTTGCAAACACAATTTTTATTTGCCAAGCTACTTTATAATTAAAAATGTTCGTTCGTCTGTCTCTCTGTATGAAACAGAATTGGGGAAAAGAGAATTTCTCGGCTGCTGTTTAAGATACATGGCTGATACTTTTTGGGTAGATTTCCTGTACCAATGAGTATCCAGTATATAACTTACTTGGTCCGTCGGTCTATCAGTCATGCTCTATACTTGTTTAGCAACTCACTTTGTCCCTTCATTTGTCAGTCCAACTTTCTTGACAAATAATACCATCTGCTCTGGATCTTTAGAATATTCTTTTATTTTTCACTAATTAAAAATCTAGTTATCCTTGTTTTAAAAGCGAAGCTTTTCTATAATTAGGGTCGGTCCTTCCATACGTCCGTAACGGATAGCTTTTTCCGTTAACTTAGGCATGTTAGAATTGTCCTATCGATTTCAAATTTTGCATGGTGATTCCTTTAGTAGTTAGGTACGATTTAGAAAGCGTAGCAACTCTATAATCGTTACCAGAATGTCCGTACGTCCATGTATTTATGTGATCTAATTATCCGATTGATTTGATTTTTGGTATACTGATTCCTCGGACAACAAAGTACAATATTATAAGCGAAGCAACTCTATTATCAAGTCCTCAAAATGTAAGTATCTTTATAAATATTATTCTGTATCTAGCAGTTTTTCAACAAATTTACTTACAAGTTTGCTTCGACTCTTATACATTTATATTTTGATTATTCAGTTCTGACACTATACAAGTGTTAATTTCCGTTTGTCCTACTGTTTCAGTGCTTCGCTTTTATGGATGTTGTCATCCTTGTTATAAAATGATTTCTTTGATAACCTTAACTTTTAAGAGTAACATAAACAAATTATGTACTTTATGATAGCTATTTCTTACTTTTTATCTATAAGATGTTGATAGATAGATAAATAGACATAGATGGATAAATTAGCAGACAGATAAACGAATGGAAAGACAAACAGACTAGCAAACATACAGACAAAAAGACACACATACAGACAATAAAACATACAGACATACAGAAAGTAGTGATGGCAATCCGTCGAATTTTGTGCCGGATTCGGATTCCGGATTCTTAAAGAATCCGTCAAAAAGTGGCGGATTCCTTGCGGATTCCGGATTCTTATTTTTGGAGGATTCCGGATTCGAATTCCGGATTCTAGCAATATTTTAGAAGGATTTTTTTTTTAAATTTAAAAATTAAGTGCTACATAATAATCATATGTCCTAAAAATCAATGTTCTTGGTGTTCTCTATAATTCACTTCCGAGAATCGAACCAGATTTTAAAAGATATTATATATAATGATGAAAATCTTTGCCTTCACAGAGGAGTTGAAAGAAAAAACTCAAGACGCTAATTTTAGCCTACCAAATAAGAATCCGGAATCCGCTATTAAAAAACGGATTCCAGATCCGGATTCGGATTCCAAAATTGGCCAAAAATTGGGCGGATTCCGGATCCGGATTGCCAACCCTAACAAAAAGACTTACAGATTATAGATATTTAGAAAGACAAACAGTAAGGTGGGTAGACAACTATATGTAGATACTAGCGGCTACGCCCCTGGAGGCCTCTGGTGGCACTTTAGATGTTTTTATTTGTTAAAGTCTCTACGTTACTTCTTTATGTTACGATAATTCTCTTTATGTTACGTTGAAGTCTCCAATATATTTTAAATTTTCGATTTTTTTGTCATTACATTTTAGAGGGTGGTTGTACCCTCCCCCAAAATAATCAAAAACCTTCCCGGGACATATGAGAATCTACCCTGTTAAGGAGAACCCGATCGGTTCAGCGGTTAGCGAGATCCTTCGGTACCGACACACAGATACACAGACACACAGATACACAGACACACAGATACACAGACACACAGATACACAGACACACAGATACACAGACACACAGATACACAGACACACAGACACACAGACACACAGATACACAGATACACAGATACACAGACACACAGATACACAGACACACAGATACACAGACACACAGATACACAGACACACAGATACACAGATACACAGACACACAGACACACAGACACACAGATACACAGACACACAGATACACAGACACACAGACAAACATCCTGTTACTTTAGTATAAGGATATAAAGAGATAGGGAGATAAAAATTTAATATTTAAACAGGGTTTAAATAAAAATTTTAATATGTCTCTAAAACAGGGTTCGGCAGCTGCGTGTCAGCCGAATGTAGGCCTCAGTTAAATAGTCATATTATAACTTAAAAATTCAGCCGAATATGTAAACCTGTTCCCAAACAGACAATCCATCCATAGACGTCCAAAGGGGGGGGGGTAAAGGGGTGATTACCCCCCCCCCTCAAATAAAAAAGCTTCCCCCTATGATATAAAGATTACCCCCCCCGAAAAAAAAAAAAATTATTTTCAAATTTTTACCCCCCCCCCCCCCCCAAATGAAAAAGCTTGGACGCCCCTGAATTCATCCTATATTTTTGTCAAACTAGCGGGTTTAAAATTGAGGCTTATGCTCGACTAAGGCACGACTGCCAAGCCCTGTGTAAAACACATTTTGTTTGTTTATTTTATTCTCTGTGACTTTTAAATAAGAACAGACAAGGTAAAACAAGAAAATTCAAATCAGTTGCAAAAAATAAAGTTTTGTTTTCTGTTAAAATCATTGGATCTTAAAGTATAAGATAATGGAGTATTAATTTATGTACAATGCACTATGGGACATTTCAAAACATTTTAAATTTTTATCAGAGTTTATCAGAGATTTTTTTACATGAACGTGTAGCTTTTGATGAGTAGATTTGACTTTATTTCATCCACTTTAGGTAAAAGTCCCGACTATTATGCTTTTTTAGGTTTAAAGTTTTTGTAAAAAAGTAAATGACTTTAACGCTAAATTTAAGTGCAACGACATTCATTTGCGTAATATTTATGTGTTGCTTTGACCGTCTCAAGAAATAGGGGGTGGGGAGTGTCAAAGGGTGGGGATTTTCAAGAATTAGGGTAAAGAGTAACTATCCGAAGAAAGGGAAAATACTAGGTGAAAACATTTTGAAACATATAGTTATTAATCTTCAATAACCGAGATTGAACTTACTTATCAAGTATTAATTTCTATAATCAAAGATATTTTAATCTAAAAGTTAAATACTGGGTAAATTGTTAAAATTTCCCTCTAAAATTACGTTCTTTAAAATAAGAAATAATTCAACTAGACTTGCTAACTTACTTCCTTAATTTTAATCTTTATAAATGATTAATTTATAATGAATCACCCCAGAAAAATAGAACCTTATTCTTTATTAAAAGTTTAATATGATTAAAGTCTAATATGATTACTCTTAGCTCTTGAAATTAAATTCCCCTATGACCATATGCATCTGCTGGTGTTTATACAATACTAATAATATTTTTTCATGATTTATAATTTTGTCAATTTTAAATTTTTTAGAGACAAATGGAATACAATATTCTTTTTTTATTCTTAAAGTTTTTGAAGTTGCTAAAATGAGTAAAAAATTTGCTAAAATGTAAAACAACCCTGGAAGATAACTAATCCCCACCCCCTCAAAATTCCAAGATGGGACAGGAAATATCAAGTTTTCTAAGATTGTAAAATTTCTATAATTAGAATTAAAGACAATAAGTAATAAACATGTCATTAATACAGCTCTCAATTAGCAAACTTTAAAACTTAGAAATGAGTTTGATATCTTAATTATATTTAATATATTTAATTTTATAACCTTTAAGTACATTATAAAATAAACATAGAGATGTACGAGAATAATAATTATAAGATGATTAAACAGAAAATTTTTAATTTTTCACTTTTCACTTTTCTCTCCTATTACTTTTTATTACTTTCTTAATTATTTTAGCAAGTGTGATTATTTATGAATATTAAAAAGATTGGTACATTTAAAGAAAACTCAACTAGTTTTTTGGGGTGACAAAATCTCTTCTATAGAAGCACTAAAATAAAAAAGGTATTTTAATATAAATGAGATTATTGAACTATTGACTTTTAAATGTAAAAAATAATATCAACAAATGCTAAACATTTTATAATAGATTCTAAAAAATAAGAAAAGTAAAAAATCAAATTGATGAAATATAATTTCAAACTAATATTTTGTATCCCAACCCTTTAAAATTACATAAGAAGACGAAATGAATTAGGTATGTCGTCATTGTGCATAGCAAAATTTAAGTTATGAAAAAATGAAAAATAACAGCAAATAAATAATCTTTTTTGATATTTTTTAAAAAGAATATTGTTTTGAAGTCCATAGATTATAATCGAAACATATTTCATATCTCTATCTTATGCAGGGGAAAAATGAAACAAAACATATACATTTGTCCCATAGTGCAATGGATATCCTAAAATGATTATTGAAAGCATTGGTTCAAAAGGTTCCAGGACAAACGCATGAGTCCCAAACGTTGGAGTGGACAAACGCAGGAGTGTTAGAATATTAATTTAAGTAAGTTTTTCTATACAGGTTAGGTTAGGTTAAGATATCAATATTTAAATAAGCCCCCCGCAGGGTTAAGGCATATAAAAAGAATAAAATAGGTTATGTTCGGTTAAGTGTTCACTCCTGCGTTTGTCCACTCCGACGTTTGGGACTCCTGCGTTTGTTCTAGGACCTCAAGGGTTCCAGGACAAACCAATCAAGATTTTACCAAAGTTTTTAAGCAAATGAATCAGAGAACGTGATCATAAAAGTTTGGGTACCAACCAGCATAATTTACAATGTAATGTCTTCCCCTCTTACAAGAAAAGAAGAATCAACTGCAGTTCACTGTAAAATATTCCTGGTAACGAATATTTCCAAAAAGCTATGAATTTTAAAGGCTGCTAGCTGCCAAACGGCTGAACGTACAGATCATACCTGCACACCATTTTAAGCGGCATAAGAAGGCATACAAATAATCTGAAATAGCCAAGATCCAATGATGCACAGGGAAAGCTTCACTAAAGAAAAAGCGCGTAAAATAGGTCTTTTCGCGCATTTCTCTGCACTGCGAGATAATTATGCATTATTTATTTATGACTATTCCAGATTATTTGTAGGCCTTCTTATACCGTTTTTAACAGTGTTCGGTGCAGCCGTTTGACAGCTACCAGCCTTTAAAATTCATAGATTTTTGGAAATATTCGTTACCAAGAATATTTTACCGTGAACTTCAGTTGATCCGAAAAGAATACCTTTTAAAGATGTTACGCATATATAAAAAAAATCTTTTAAAAACATAAAGACAAAGCTAAGAAAATATTTCGGGATAGAAAGATCTCAAGGGATAAGACAATAGCCGATAAATTGATGAACATCCCAAATGATGATACACAAAAATACGCCTTCTATCTATAGATTACAATTAATGGTGAAAATGTTTTGACAATCAACTTTATGAACCAACAAATCAAAATTCAATAAAATTCCCCACAGTTGTTAAGCTAACAAAGAAGAAAACGTTATTATAACATTTTGGGGACTAGTGTAATAAACAGCCCGATGTCTATTCTCCCGTGAAAGCATAAAAGAAATAGATTTATTCAACAATACTCAGTAATTTAAATATTTTAAATAACAAAAATTATTCAACAAAAGTGAAATCAAAGTGCATTTGTAAAAAACTACGCAAATAAAAAAGCTGTGCATTTTAAGGCTTTTCCGTATTTTTAAAAGCAAAGCTTTTCTGTAATTAGGGTATTGATTCCTGCATAGGTTAGATTTTGAAAGCGTAACAACTCTATGGTCGCTACCATAATATCATAAGTCTATTTAAAACAGGTTGATTTGTAACTTTTTGACATCAAATGTTTATGTAATATAATTATCCTATTTATCTGATTTTTGAAATACTGATTCCTAGGACAACAATGTACAATCTTATAAGCGAAGCACCTCTATAATCAAAATCTATGTATGTCCTTAAACAGGGTCCTGTTTTTCAGCAGTTTTGCAACAAATCTTCTACAATTTTGTTTTGACTTACAACTTTGTATTCTGCTTATCTGATTCTTTACAAATGTTAATGTAATTTTGTCCTACCGTTTCAGAGCTTCACTTTTATGGATATTGTCATCCTTGTTTTATTTTTGTTTTGTTTCATAATTTCACGTCGAAGCTTTGTAATTTTTTGAAAATTTTCCTCTAATATTGATTTCTTAAAATGCATAGCTATTATATAATTTGAGTATGTTCGTCTGTGTGTCTGTCCAATTTTCTTTTTACTAAAAGCAATCTCACTAAAGGATTAATGATGATTATACATTAAGATATATAAGTTTTCCGGCATTTTAAAGTTAGGGGGAGATTTAAAATCTGCATCAAATTTTGAGGATTTTTTTATAAAATTCGTTTTTTCTATAATTTTTTATCTAAAAGCGGAAATGCAATTTAAGTTAATTAATTTTGGCATCTGTGATTGGTGGATTTAAAAAATCTGCGCTCTGATTGGATGGCGTACATCATTCAACCAATAAGAGCGCAGGTAGTTTAAAATCCACCTATCCTATTGGTCAAAATTAATTAACTTATAATGCATTTCCGCTTTTAGATAAAGAATTATACAAAAAACGAATTTTATAAAAAAAAAAAACTTAAAATTTGATGCAGATTTCAAATCTCCCCCTAACATTAAAATTCCGGAAAACTTATATATCTTATTATACATACATATCAATTAAATCAAATATACAACTCTTTCAAGAAGTTAGTTTTTGCCCTCTTGCTAGTTATGAGATAACCACAGAAAACAAGCTATTTTTATATTAAACTATGGCATTAAAAGGAATTAAATTTAAGCTTTTAAATATAAACATAAAGTTGTAGTAATGACAATATTAAGATGACGACAAAATTCATGATTTTTAGATCTTTAAGAAATTTTAGTTAAAAACTTTAAATTGATATTATGTAACATGATTTTATACTTAAAAATAATTTTCAGTATCATTATTTGTATTTTAGTAGCAAAACTACTCTTTAAGCCTATACTATCGGCTGCGCCCCTAGTTTCTAGGGGCGCAGCATTCGAAGTGGGAGAGAAGGTACAAGAAAATAGTTTAAAACTTATCAAATCTTAAATTCATAGCCATTAAGAAGAACTAAATGAGTTCTGAGGTTAGCGAGATCTTTGCGGACAAAGAAAAAAAAACTTTACTACTTTATATAATAGGATACTCACATAAATAATATAACTAGTGGCTACCCCTCTAAAATCAAGGTCCTCTGTAATCAAAGGGATTGAGAAGGGAATAATTTTTTTTATATATTAGAATAGGATGTTAAGTACATATATCTATTCATCTTTTTAGTAGCGAAGCTACTCTATAATTCACTTTGTCCGTCCGTCCGTCAGTCCGTCCGTCAGTCCGTAACGCTATGGGGGAAATGGGATTTACTCAGCTCCTATAAAAGATAGGATGCTGAAAATTTTTGACAACATTCCCATCATTAACAAGCACAATTGACTATAAAACGTCATTGGCGGTTGGACCGCTTTTTAGCAGGTTTTAGGCTATTTTTATATTTTTCACATTTTTCTCCATATCTTCAATATTTAGGGTCCGAATTTCAAAATTTTTTCAGCTATAGATATCAAAATTAAATTTCCTGTCGTTTAAAGAAAACAGCCATGAAGGCCAGACTGCCTTTTAGCAGGTTTTAGGCTATTTTTCTTTTTTTTCTCCATATCTTCAGTGTTTATGGTCCGATTTTCAAAATTTTTTCAATTAAAGATATCAAAATTGAATTTCCTGTCTTTTAAAGAAACCAATCATGACGGCCAGACTGCCTTTTTAGCAGGTTTTAGGCTATTTTTATATTTTTCACATTTTTCTCCATGTCTTCAGTGTTTATAGTCTGATTTTCAAAATGTTTTCAGTTATTGATATCAAAATGAAATTTCCCGTCTTTTAAAGAAAACAACATTGACGACCAGACTGCCTTTTAGCAGGTTTTAGGCTATTTTTACATCTTTCTCCATATTTTCAGTGTATATGGTCCGATTTTCCTAATTTTTTAAGTTAAGGATATAAAAATTAAATTTTCTTTCGTTTTAAGAAACCAACCATGGCGGCCAGGGTTTTGGCTATTTTTATATGTTTTACATATTTCTCCATATCTTTGTTTTTTTTTATCCAATTTTCAAACTTTTTTGGAATATCAGTATCAAAATGATTTTTCTCATTATTATGAGCATCTTTTATGTAATTTACTTTGACCATCGTCATCAAACAAAATAAAACAAGGTTTTGTGTTTATTTTAACCAATAAATCTATTCTTGATTTTAATAAATACCCTTTTCCCATCTACAATTTTTTGTGCTTCGCTACTTATGGATGTTGTCATCCTTGTTATTATATCTATCTATTTTTCTCATTTAAATTTTGATAAACAATTTTTTGCAAAGGCCTTTAGCGCATACAATTTATATTTTTGCATCTCTTAACAACAAATATGAATACAGCTGAAAGATTAAAAGAATAACTGGGAGGGAAGGGACATTGGGCCGTTTAATACTCTAGTCCCCAAAGTTTTATATTAACGTTATCTTTTTCGTTGGCTCCACATCTTTGAGGACTTAAATTGAATTTTGATTGGTTGTTTATTTAAGTAAAGTGCCCTAACGTTTTAACCACTAATTGTAATCTACAGAAGGGGTTGTTTTGTGCATCATCATTGGGAATGCACAGTAATTAATCTTTTTTTTTAGCTAGGGATCTTAAGGGATAAGATAATGGACGATAAATTGATATACATTTCCAATGATTACAATTTTTAAAGACAAAAAGGTTTTCCTTTGATAAATAACCCTCCTAACTTAATGTTTAGGTAATAAAATCTAGAATTACAGATTGCAAAAATCTTTAAGCGTAAAATATGAAACCACAGCGTTTATAATCGCAGATTTTTCCATAATTTCAATAAAAAAGGTGTAAGCAAAGCTTCTCAAAAATTAACTTAAGTGCGTTTTTTTGTGACTTTCTCCTTTTGGACTTAAATACTACTAGATAAAACTATGAAATGGATAGCCTCTAGATTTTTAGGATAGGTAAAAATGAAGCTTTATATTATGATTATTTATTATAAATTTTTGATGTTTTGAATTTCTGAATTCAATGAAATTATGATTTGCTATAAGAGCAAAATAATTAGATTGGTCAAAATACTTTTGTTTAATTTTGTAAAGAAGGTGTATCAACTTTTTTTTTTATAGCTAGCCGGTTCTTTTAGTAAGTAGTAGATGTAAAATTTTTCATAGAATTCAGATATGCAATCGGTTTTTTTTGTAGACCTCTTATTTTTTAAGTAATTTAAGTTTTAAAAAAAAAATTAAGTCGATTTTAAGGTACTAAAATGCAACAAAAAAAAGAAAGAAAATGGCCATTTTGAACAAAAATAGTAAGATCTTTAATTTGACACCTTACTTTTTCAATTCTGTCAGGTAATTATTGAAAAAATCGATTTTTTTAAACCCACGAGAATAATAACTTTGAACTTAATTTTATCATTCCCCAGGCATAAGAAATAGGCGTTATATATACTGTTAGAATGAGAAAAGTATTACAAATCCACTCTAAGCAAAATTGAAATAAAAAGTTTACAATATAGTACATAAACTACAATAAAAGGAATTATATGAAAATATCATATTATATTATACAGGCAACGTCTTAATTCTTGAATTGAGTATAAAAATGGGAAGGGGCTAAAGAGGGGGTAAAGATGGGATGACGAAAGTGTTGCCTGAACCAAAAAATATTAATGGCCATTTTTTTATTTTTTATTTTTTTACTATTTTTCAATTTTGCTTACAATGGATTCGTAATATTTTTCTGATTCTAAAGGTATATATGAACCCATATTTTTTTACCTGTGAAATGATAAAATTAAGTTCAAAGTTTTTATTCTCGTGGGTTAAAAAAATCAATTTTTTCAATAATTACCTGACAAAATTCAAAAAGTAAGGTGTCAAATTAAAGATCTTACTATTTTTGTACATAATGGCCGTTTTCTTCCTTTTTTTTTGTTGCGTTTTAGTACCTTAAAATCAACATAATTTTTTTTTAAAAACTTAAATTACTTAAAAAATAAGAGGTCTACAAAAAAAACGATTGCATATCTGAATTCTATGAAAAATTTTACATCTACTACTTACTAAAAGAACCGGCTAGCTATAAAAAAAATAGTTGATACACCTTCTTTGGGTTCTGAAATTTTGAAATTAATTTTCATTAAATTAAAGTTATAAATTTATTCTATGTACATAAAATCTCTATTGTTTTTTTAAAACCAACCTTTTAAAGTAAACCAGTGAGGAAGGGGTTAATGGCGATTTAATAATTCTGGGGGAGTGAGGAGACATTGGACTTTAAATTACAGTGGTACCCAAAGTTTTACAATGCCATCATCTTATTCGTTGGCCCAAAACTTTGGGAGCTTTATCTAAATTGTGAATGATTTGTTCGAAACTAGAAGTGTCCAAACATTTTACCCAATAATTTAATCTATAGATGGGCAAAATTTATTTTATTTCTAAAGTTTCTTAAGGCAGAATTTACACACAATAATTGGATGAAGATAAATATTTTTGTCCATTGCCCTAGCACTGAATACATTTAAGTAAATGAATTAAGTTTATGAAAATTTAATTAATTAAAACTAAAATTTTAGAAAAGCATATGGCTTTGGTTTTACAGTTTCAGCCACTGGGATCTTAAGGGATAAGACAATGGCCTAAATCCTAAAAAAGGCCTAAATAAAATATTGCCTACTTTTTAATATAACCTAAACTTTTGTAGCATAAGGTCTTTTTTATT